>NC_060186.1:1622144-1667247 GCF_021184085.1 Oncorhynchus gorbuscha
TGTCATAGTATAATAGAGACAGTAGATCTAGCTGGTCTGTCATAATATAATAGAGACAGTAGATCTAGCTGGTCTGTCATAATATAATAGAGACAGTAGATCTAGCTGGTCTGTCATAATATAATAGAGACAGTAGATCTAGCTGGTCTGTCATAATATATTAAAGACAGTAGATCTAGCTGGTCTGTCATAATATAATAGAGACAGTAGATCTAGCTGGTCTGTCATAATATAATAGAGACAGTAGATCTAGCTGGTCTGTCATAATATAATAGAGACAGTAGATCTAGCTGGTCTGTCATAATATAATAGACAGTAGATCTAGCTGGTCTGTCATAATATAATAGAGACAGTAGATCTAGCTGGTCTGTCATAATATAATAGAGACAGTAGATCTAGCTGGTCTGTCATAATATAATAGAGACAGTAGATCTAGCTGGTCTGTCATAATATAATAGAGACAGTAGATCTAGCTGGTCTGTCATAATATAATAGAGACAGTAGATCTAGCTGGTCTGTCATAATATAATAGAGACAGTAGATCTAGCTGGTCTGTCATAATATCATAGAGACAGTAGATCTAGCTGGTCTGTCATAATATAATAGAGACAGTAGATCTAGCTGGTCTGTCATAATATAATAGAGACAGTACATATACCTGCTCTGTCATAATATAATAGAGACAGCAGATATAGTTTGTCTGTCATAATATATTAGAGACAGTAGATCTAGCTGGTCTGTCATAATATAATAGAGACAGTAGATCTAGCTGGTCTGTCATAATATTATAGAGACAGTAGATCTAGCTGGTCTGTCATAATATCATAGAGACAGTAGATCTAGCTGGTCTGTCATAATATCATAGAGACAGTAGATCTAGCTGGTATGTCATAATATCATAGAGACAGTAGATCTAGCTGGTCTATCATAATACAATAGAGAGGGTAGATCTCGCTGGTCTGTCATAATATAATAGAGACAGTAGATCTAGCTGGTCTGTCATAATATAATAGAGACAGCATATATTGTTGGTCTGTCATAATATAATAGAGACAGTAGATCTAGCTGGTCTGTCATAATATAATAGAGACAGTAGATCTAGCTGGTCTGTCATAATATAATAGAGACAGTAGATCTAGCTGGTCTGTCATAATATCATAGAGACAGTAGATCTAGCTGGTCTGTCATAATATCATAGAGACAGTAGATCTAGCTGGTCTGTCATAATATAATAGAGACAGTAGATCTAGCTGGTCTGTCATAATATAATAGAGACAGTAGATCTAGCTGGTCTGTCATAATATAATAGAGACAGTAGATCTAGCTGGTCTGTCATAATATAATAGAGACAGTACATATACCTGCTCTGTCATAATATAATAGAGACAGCAGATATAGTTTGTCTGTCATAATATATTAGAGACAGTAGATCTAGCTGGTCTGTCATAATATAATAGAGACAGGAGATCTAGCTGGTCTGTCATAATATAATTGTGACAGTAGGTCTAGCTGGTAGGTCATAATATAATAGAGACAGTAGATATAGCTGGTCTGTCATAATATAATAGAGACAGCATATCTAGCTGGTCTGTCATAATATAATAGAGACAGTAGATCTAGCTGGTCTGACATATTATAATAGAGACAGTAGATCTAGCTGGTCTGACATAATATAATAAAGACATTAGATCTAGCTGGTCTGTCATAATATAATAGATACAGGAGATCTAGCTGGTCTGTCATAATATAATTGTGACAGTAGATCTAGCTGGTCTGTCATAATATAATAGAGAGAGTAAATCTAGCTGGTCTGTCATAATATAATAGAGACAGTAGATCTAGCTGGTCTGTCATAATATAATAGAGACAGTAGATCTAGCTGGTCTGTCATAATATAATAGAGACAGTAGATCTAGCTGGTCTGTCATAATATAATAGAGACAGTAGATCTAGCTGGTCTGTCATAATATAATAGAGAGGGTAGATCTAGCTGGTCTGTCATAATATAATAGAGACAGTAGATCTAGCTGGTCTGTCATAATATAATAGAGACAGTAGATCTAGCTGGTCTGTCATAATATAATAGAGAGAGTAGATCTAGCTGGTCTGTCATAATATAATAGAGACAGTAGATCTAGCTGGTCTGTCATAATATAATAGAGAGAGTAGATCTAGCTGGTCTGTCCTAATATAATAGAGACAGTAGATCTAGCTGGTCTGTCATAATATAATAGAGACAGTAGATCTAGCTGGTCTGTCATAATATAATTGTGACAGTAGGTCTAGCTGGTAGGTCATAATATAATAGAGACAGTAGATATAGCTGGTCTGTCATAATATAATAGAGACAGCATATCTAGCTGGTCTGACATAATATAATAGAGACAGTAGATCTAGCTGGTCTGTCATAATATAATAGAGACAGCATATCTAGCTGGTCTGACATAATATAATAGAGACAGTAGATCTAGCTGGTCTGTAATAATATAATAGGGACAGTAGATCTAGCTGGTCTGTCATAATATTATAGACACAGTAGATCCAGCTGGTCTGACATAATATAATAGAGACAGTAGATCTAGCTGGTCTGTCATAATATAACTGTGACAGTAGGTCTAGCTGGTCTGTCATAATATAATAGAGACAGTAGATCTAGCTGGTCTGACATATTATAATAGAGACAGTAGATCTAGCTGGTCTGACATAATATAATAGAGACATTAGATCTAGCTGGTCTGTCATAATATAATAGATACAGGAGATCTAGCTGGTCTGTCATAATATAATTGTGACAGTAGATCTAGCTGGTCTGTCATAATATAATAGAGAGAGTAAATCTAGCTGGTCTGTCATAATATAATAGAGACAGTAGATCTAGCTGGTCTGTCATAATATAATAGAGACAGTAGATCTAGCTGGTCTGTCATAATATAATAGAGACAGTAGATCTAGCTGGTCTGTCATAATATAATAGAGACAGTAGATCTAGCTGGTCTGTCATAATATAATAGAGAGGGTAGATCTAGCTGGTCTGTCATAATATAATAGAGACAGTAGATCTAGCTGGTCTGTCATAATATAATAGAGACAGTAGATCTAGCTGGTTTGTCATAATATAATAGAGAGTAGATCTAGCTGGTCTGTCATAATATAATAGAGACAGTAGATCTAGCTGGTCTGTCATAATATAATAGAGAGAGTAGATCTAGCTGGTCTGTCCTAATATAATAGAGACAGTAGATCTAGCTGGTCTGTCATAATATAATAGAGACAGTAGATCTAGCTGGTCTGTCATAATATAATTGTGACAGTAGGTCTAGCTGGTAGGTCATGATATAATAGAGACAGTAGATATAGCTGGTCTGTCATAATATAATAGAGACAGCATATCTAGCTGGTCTGACATAATATAATAGAGACAGTAGATCTAGCTGGTCTGTCATAATATAATAGAGACAGCATATCTAGCTGGTCTGACATAATATAATAGAGACAGTAGATCTAGCTGGTCTGTAATAATATAATAGGGACAGTAGATCTAGCTGGTCTGTCATAATATCATAGAGACAGTAGATCTAGCTGGTCTGTCATAATATTATAGACACAGTAGATCCAGCTGGTCTGACATAATATAATAGAGACAGTAGATCTAGCTGGTCTGTCATAATATAATAGAGACAGTAGATCTAGCTGGTCTGTCATAATATTATAGACACAGTAGATCCAACTGGTCTGACATAATATAATAGAGACAGTAGATCTAGCTGGTCTGTCATAATATAACTGTGACAGTAGGTCTAGCTGGTACGTCATAATATAATAGAGACAGTAGATCTAGCTGGTCTGTCATAATATAACTGTGACAGTAGGTCTAGCTGGTACGTCATAATATAATAGAGACAGTAGATCTAGCTGGTCTGTCATAATATAATAGAGACAGTAGATCTAGCTGGTCTGTCATAATATAATAGAGACAGTAGATCTAACTGGTCTGTCATATTATAATAGTGACAGTAGGTCTAGCTGGTAGGTCATAATATAATAGAGACAGTAGATCTAGCTGGTCTGTCATAATATAATAGAGACAGCATATCTAGCTGGTCTGACATAATATAATAGAGACAGTAGATCTAGCTGGTCTGTAATAATATAATAGGGACAGTAGATCTAGCTGGTCTGTCATAATATTATAGACACAGTAGATCCAGCTGGTCTGTCATAATATAATAGAGAGAGTAGATCTAGCTGGTCTGTCATAATATAATAGAGACAGTAGATCCAGCTGGTCTGTCATAATATAATAGAGACAGTAGATCTAGCTGGTCTGTCATAATATAATAGGGACAGTAGATCTAGCTGGTCTGTCATAATATAATAGAGACAGTAGATATAGCTGGTCTGTCATAATATAATAGAGGTCTGACATAATATAATAGAGACAGTAGATCTAGCTGGTCTGTCATAATATAATAGAGACAGTATATCTAGCTGGTCTGACATAATATAATAGAGACAGTAGATCTAGCTGGTCTGTAATAATATAATAGGGACAGTAGATCTAGCTGGTCTGTCATAATATTATAGACACAGTAGATCCAGCTGGTCTGTCATAATATAATAGAGACAGTAGATCTAGCTGGTCTGTCATAATATAATAGAGACAGTAGATCTAGCTGGTCTGTCATAATATAATAGAGACAGTAGATCTAGCTGGTCTGTCATAATATAATAGAGACAGTAGATCTAGCTGGTCTGTCATAATATAATAGAGACAGTAGATCTAGCTGGTCTGTCATAATATAATAGAGACAGTAGATCTAGCTGGTCTGTCATAATATAATAGAGACAGTAGATCTAGCTGGTCTGTCATAATATAATAGAGACAGTAGATCTAGCTGGTCTGTCATAATATAATAGAGACAGTAGATCTAGCTGGTCTGTCATAATATAATAGAGACAGTAGATCTAGCTGGTCTGTCATAATATAATAGAGACAGTAGATCTAGCTGGTCTGTCATAATATAATAGAGACAGTAGATCTAGCTGGTCTGTCATAATATAATAGAGACAGTAGATCTAGCTGGTCTGTCATAATATAATAGAGACAGTAGATCTAGCTGGTCTGTCATAATATAATAGAGACAGTAGATCTAGCTGGTTTGTCATAATATAATAGAGAGAGTAGATCTAGCTGGTCTGTCATAATATAATAGAGACAGTAGATCTAGCTGGTCTGTCATAATATAATAGAGAGAGTAGATCTAGCTGGTCTGTCCTAATATAATAGAGACAGTAGATCTAGCTGGTCTGTCATAATATAATAGAGACAGTAGATCTAGCTGGTCTGTCATAATATAATTGTGACAGTAGGTCTAGCTGGTAGGTCATGATATAATAGAGACAGTAGATATAGCTGGTCTGTCATAATATAATAGAGACAGCATATCTAGCTGGTCTGACATAATATAATAGAGACAGTAGATCTAGCTGGTCTGTCATAATATAATAGAGACAGCATATCTAGCTGGTCTGACATAATATAATAGAGACAGTAGATCTAGCTGGTCTGTAATAATATAATAGGGACAGTAGATCTAGCTGGTCTGTCATAATATCATAGAGACAGTAGATCTAGCTGGTCTGTCATAATATTATAGACACAGTAGATCCAGCTGGTCTGACATAATATAATAGAGACAGTAGATCTAGCTGGTCTGTCATAATATAATAGAGACAGTAGATCTAGCTGGTCTGTCATAATATTATAGACACAGTAGATCCAACTGGTCTGACATAATATAATAGAGACAGTAGATCTAGCTGGTCTGTCATAATATAACTGTGACAGTAGGTCTAGCTGGTCGTCATAATATAATAGAGACAGTAGATCTAGCTGGTCTGTCATAATATAACTGTGACAGTAGGTCTAGCTGGTACGTCATAATATAATAGAGACAGTAGATCTAGCTGGTCTGTCATAATATAATAGAGACAGTAGATCTAGCTGGTCTGTCATAATATAATAGAGACAGTAGATCTAACTGGTCTGTCATATTATAATAGTGACAGTAGGTCTAGCTGGTAGGTCATAATATAATAGAGACAGTAGATCTAGCTGGTCTGTCATAATATAATAGAGACAGCATATCTAGCTGGTCTGACATAATATAATAGAGACAGTAGATCTAGCTGGTCTGTAATAATATAATAGGGACAGTAGATCTAGCTGGTCTGTCATAATATTATAGACACAGTAGATCCAGCTGGTCTGTCATAATATAATAGAGACAGTAGATCTAGCTGGTCTGACATAATATAATAGAGACAGTAGATCCAGCTGGTCTGACATAATATAATAGAGACAGTAGATCTAGCTGGTCTGTAATAATATAATAGGGACAGTAGATCTAGCTGGTCTGTCATAATATTATAGACACAGTAGATCCAGCTGGTCTGACATAATATAATAGAGACAGTAGATCTAGCTGGTCTGTCATAATATAACTGTGACAGTAGGTCTAGCTGGTACGTCATAATATAATAGAGACAGTAGATCTAGCTGGTCTGTCATAATATAATAGAGACAGTAGATCTAGCTGGTCTGTCATAGTATAATAGAGACAGTAGATCTAGCTGGTCTGTCATAGTATAATAGAGACAGTAGATCTAGCTGGTCTGTCATAGTATAATAGAGACAGTAGATCTAGCTGGTCTGTCATAATATAATAGAGACAGTAGATCTAGCTGGTCTGTCCTAATATAATAGAGACAGTAGATCTAGCTGGTCTGTCATAGTATAATAGAGACGGTAGATCTAGCTGGTCTGTCATAATATAATAGGGACAGTAGATCTAGCTGGTACGTCATAATATAATAGAGACAGTAGATCTAGCTGGTCTGTCATAATATAATAGAGACAGTAGATCTAGCTGGTCTGTCATAATATAATAGAGACAGTAGATCTAGCTGGTCTGTCATAGTATAATAGGGACAGTAGATCTAGCTGGTCTGTCATAATATAATAGGGACAGTAGATCTAGCTGGTACGTCATAATATAATAGAGACAGTAGATCTAGCTGGTCTGTCATAATATAATAGAGACAGTAGATCTAGCTGGTCTGTCATAGTATAATAGAGACAGTAGATCTAGCTGGTCTGTCATAATATAATAGAGACAGTAGATCTAGCTGGTCTGTCATAATATAATAGAGACAGTAGATCTAGCTGGTCTGTCATAATATAATAGAGACAGTAGATCTAGCTGGTCTGTCATAGTATAATAGAGACAGTAGATCTAGCTGGTCTGTCATAATATAATAGAGACAGTAGATCTAGCTGGTCTGTCATAGTATAATAGAGACAGTAGATCTAGCTGGTCTGTCATAATATAATAGAGACAGTAGATCTAGCTGGTCTGTCATAATATAATAGGGACAGTAGATCTAACTGGTCTGTCACATTATAATAGAGACAGTAGATCTAGCTGGTCTGTCATAATATAATAGAGACAGTAGATCTAACTGGTCTGTCACATTATAATAGAGACAGTAGATCTAGCTGGTCTGTCATAATATAATAGAGACAGTAGATCCAGCTGGTCTGACATAATATAATAGAGACAGTAGATCTAGCTGGTCTGTCATAATATAATAGAGACAGTAGATCTAGCTGGTCTGTCATAATATAATAGAGACAGGAGATCTAACTGGTCTGACATAATATAATAGAGACAGTAGATCTAGCTGGTCTGTCACATTATAATAGAGACAGTAGATCTAGCTGGTACGTCACATTATAATAGAGACAGTAGATCTAACTGGTCTGTCACATTATAATAGAGACAGTAGATCTAGCTGGTCTGTCATAATATAATAGAGACAGTAGATCCAGCTGGTCTGACATAATATAATAGAGACAGTAGATCTAACTGGTCTGACATAATATAATAGAGACAGTAGATCTAGCTGGTCTGTCACATTATAATAGAGACAGTAGATCTAGCTGGTACGTCACATTATAATAGAGACAGTAGATCTAACTGGTCTGTCACATTATAATAGAGACAGTAGATCTAGCTGGTCTGTCATAATATAATAGAGACAGTAGATCCAGCTGGTCTGACATAATATAATAGAGACAGTAGATCTAACTGGTCTGACATAATATAATAGAGACAGTAGATCTAGCTGGTCTGTCACATTATAATAGAGACAGTAGATCTAGCTGGTACGTCACATTATAATAGAGACAGTAGATCTAACTGGTCTGTCACATTATAATAGAGACAGTAGATCTAGCTGGTCTGTCATAATATAATAGAGACAGTAGATCCAGCTGGTCTGACATAATATAATAGAGACAGTAGATCTAGCTGGTCTGTCATAATATAATAGATACAGGAGATCTAGCTGGTCTGTCATAATATAATTGTGACAGTAGATCTAGCTGGTCTGTCATAATATAATAGAGAGAGTAAATCTAGCTGGTCTGTCATAATATAATAGAGACAGTAGATCTAGCTGGTCTGTCATAATATAATAGAGACAGTAGATCTAGCTGGTCTGTCATAATATAATAGAGACAGTAGATCTAGCTGGTCTGTCATAATATAATAGAGACAGTAGATCTAGCTGGTCTGTCATAATATAATAGAGAGGATAGATCTAGCTGGTCTGTCATAATATAATAGAGACAGTAGATCTAGCTGGTCTGTCATAATATAATAGAGACAGTAGATCTAGCTGGTTTGTCATAATATAATAGAGAGAGTAGATCTAGCTGGTCTGTCATAATATAATAGAGACAGTAGATCTAGCTGGTCTGTCATAATATAATAGAGAGAGTAGATCTAGCTGGTCTGTCCTAATATAATAGAGACAGTAGATCTAGCTGGTCTGTCATAATATAATAGAGACAGTAGATCTAGCTGGTCTGTCATAATATAATTGTGACAGTAGGTCTAGCTGGTAGGTCATGATATAATAGAGACAGTAGATATAGCTGGTCTGTCATAATATAATAGAGACAGCATATCTAGCTGGTCTGACATAATATAATAGAGACAGTAGATCTAGCTGGTCTGTCATAATATAATAGAGACAGCATATCTAGCTGGTCTGACATAATATAATAGAGACAGTAGATCTAGCTGGTCTGTAATAATATAATAGGGACAGTAGATCTAGCTGGTCTGTCATAATATCATAGAGACAGTAGATCTAGCTGGTCTGTCATAATATTATAGACACAGTAGATCCAGCTGGTCTGACATAATATAATAGAGACAGTAGATCTAGCTGGTCTGTCATAATATAATAGAGACAGTAGATCTAGCTGGTCTGTCATAATATTATAGACACAGTAGATCCAACTGGTCTGACATAATATAATAGAGACAGTAGATCTAGCTGGTCTGTCATAATATAACTGTGACAGTAGGTCTAGCTGGTACGTCATAATATAATAGAGACAGTAGATCTAGCTGGTCTGTCATAATATAACTGTGACAGTAGGTCTAGCTGGTACGTCATAATATAATAGAGACAGTAGATCTAGCTGGTCTGTCATAATATAATAGAGACAGTAGATCTAGCTGGTCTGTCATAATATAATAGAGACAGTAGATCTAACTGGTCTGTCATATTATAATAGTGACAGTAGGTCTAGCTGGTAGGTCATAATATAATAGAGACAGTAGATCTAGCTGGTCTGTCATAATATAATAGAGACAGCATATCTAGCTGGTCTGACATAATATAATAGAGACAGTAGATCTAGCTGGTCTGTAATAATATAATAGGGACAGTAGATCTAGCTGGTCTGTCATAATATTATAGACACAGTAGATCCAGCTGGTCTGTCATAATATAATAGAGACAGTAGATCTAGCTGGTCTGACATAATATAATAGAGACAGTAGATCCAGCTGGTCTGACATAATATAATAGAGACAGTAGATCTAGCTGGTCTGTAATAATATAATAGGGACAGTAGATCTAGCTGGTCTGTCATAATATTATAGACACAGTAGATCCAGCTGGTCTGACATAATATAATAGAGACAGTAGATCTAGCTGGTCTGTCATAATATAACTGTGACAGTAGGTCTAGCTGGTACGTCATAATATAATAGAGACAGTAGATCTAGCTGGTCTGTCATAATATAATAGAGACAGTAGATCTAGCTGGTCTGTCATAGTATAATAGAGACAGTAGATCTAGCTGGTCTGTCATAGTATAATAGAGACAGTAGATCTAGCTGGTCTGTCATAGTATAATAGAGACAGTAGATCTAGCTGGTCTGTCATAATATAATAGAGACAGTAGATCTAGCTGGTCTGTCCTAATATAATAGAGACAGTAGATCTAGCTGGTCTGTCATAGTATAATAGAGACGGTAGATCTAGCTGGTCTGTCATAATATAATAGGGACAGTAGATCTAGCTGGTACGTCATAATATAATAGAGACAGTAGATCTAGCTGGTCTGTCATAATATAATAGAGACAGTAGATCTAGCTGGTCTGTCATAATATAATAGAGACAGTAGATCTAGCTGGTCTGTCATAGTATAATAGGGACAGTAGATCTAGCTGGTCTGTCATAATATAATAGGGACAGTAGATCTAGCTGGTACGTCATAATATAATAGAGACAGTAGATCTAGCTGGTCTGTCATAATATAATAGAGACAGTAGATCTAGCTGGTCTGTCATAGTATAATAGAGACAGTAGATCTAGCTGGTCTGTCATAATATAATAGAGACAGTAGATCTAGCTGGTCTGTCATAATATAATAGAGACAGTAGATCTAGCTGGTCTGTCATAATATAATAGAGACAGTAGATCTAGCTGGTCTGTCATAGTATAATAGAGACAGTAGATCTAGCTGGTCTGTCATAATATAATAGAGACAGTAGATCTAGCTGGTCTGTCATAGTATAATAGAGACAGTAGATCTAGCTGGTCTGTCATAATATAATAGAGACAGTAGATCTAGCTGGTCTGTCATAATATAATAGGGACAGTAGATCTAACTGGTCTGTCACATTATAATAGAGACAGTAGATCTAGCTGGTCTGTCATAATATAATAGAGACAGTAGATCTAACTGGTCTGTCACATTATAATAGAGACAGTAGATCTAGCTGGTCTGTCATAATATAATAGAGACAGTAGATCCAGCTGGTCTGACATAATATAATAGAGACAGTAGATCTAGCTGGTCTGTCATAATATAATAGAGACAGTAGATCTAGCTGGTCTGTCATAATATAATAGAGACAGGAGATCTAACTGGTCTGACATAATATAATAGAGACAGTAGATCTAGCTGGTCTGTCACATTATAATAGAGACAGTAGATCTAGCTGGTACGTCACATTATAATAGAGACAGTAGATCTAACTGGTCTGTCACATTATAATAGAGACAGTAGATCTAGCTGGTCTGTCATAATATAAAGACAGTAGATCCAGCTGGTCTGACATAATATAATAGAGACAGTAGATCTAACTGGTCTGACATAATATAATAGAGACAGTAGATCTAGCTGGTCTGTCACATTATAATAGAGACAGTAGATCTAGCTGGTACGTCACATTATAATAGAGACAGTAGATCTAACTGGTCTGTCACATTATAATAGAGACAGTAGATCTAGCTGGTCTGTCATAATATAATAGAGACAGTAGATCCAGCTGGTCTGACATAATATAATAGAGACAGTAGATCTAACTGGTCTGACATAATATAATAGAGACAGTAGATCTAGCTGGTCTGTCACATTATAATAGAGACAGTAGATCTAGCTGGTACGTCACATTATAATAGAGACAGTAGATCTAACTGGTCTGTCACATTATAATAGAGACAGTAGATCTAGCTGGTCTGTCATAATATAATAGAGACAGTAGATCCAGCTGGTCTGACATAATATAATAGAGACAGTAGATCTAGCTGGTCTGTCACATTATAATAGAGACAGTAGATCTAGCTGGTACGTCATAGTATAATAGAGACAGTAGATCTAATTAATGATCTAATCCCTGAGCTGACAAGGTACAAATCTATCGTTCTGCCCCTGAACAAAGCAGTTAACCCACTGTTACTAGGCCCTAATTGTAAAGAATAATTTGTTCTTAACTGACTTGCCTAGTTAAATAAAGGTTAAATAAAAAAAATCATATGCTCTGTACTGGTAAGTGGCTCGGGCTCTGGCACGGGCTGCTTGGGGCTGGGGGTAAGAGTCCATGGGTTGGGTAGGATATGGCAAATCCGACCACAATTCTATCTTTCTGCTTCCTGTTTCCAAGCAAAAACTCAAACATGAAGTGCCAGTGACGTGCTCAGTACGGAACTGGTCAAGATGAAGCGGACGCTATGCTATAAGACTGTTTCTTACAGACTGGAATATGTCCCCGACCACATCAAGGACTTTCATTAATTATTGCATCGATGAAGACGTCCCCACTTTGACTGTACGTATCCAAACCAAAAAGCATGGATTAAAGGAGACATCCACGCTGGGCTAAAGGCTGTCATCTCCAGACCTCATGTCTGAGCTACCACTTTCCAGGAACGGGATCTCACAACATGGCATCTGGAGAAATCAGTGGTCCATATAAGATCTCAGTCAATACTACTAATATGTTGTTATTGTAAAACATGCAGAAGAACGATATACACAGAGTATACCAAACATTAGGGAACACCTTCCTAATATCGAGTTCAAAATCTTTCTTTAAACCTGTTTCCTCCCTTTTATCTACACCGGTTGAAGTGACATCATAGCCTTCACCTGGATTCACCTGGTCAGTCTATGTCATAGAAAGAGCAGGTGTTCTTAATGTTTTGTTTACTCAGTGTAGGATTAAGACGGAATCCAACTACAACGGGTCTGACGCTAGTCAGGTGTAGCAGGGCTTGCAGACTATTACGGATTATAAATGGAGAACCAGCCGTGAGTTGCCCAGTGACTACCCTGATGAGCTAAATGCCTTCTGTGCTCGCTCCGGGGTGAACACTGAGCTATATATGAGAGCCCCTGCTGTTCCGGACGGCTGTCTCGCTCTCCGTGGCTGACGTGAGTAAGACATTTAACCTCTCTGCGCAACAAACCCGTTAGTGGGATTAAATTCGACAACATACGGTGATCGCTACATAAATAGTCATATTAAACATTCATGAAAATACAAGTGTCTCACATGGTTCGAAAGCCTAGAATCTTGCTAATCCAACTGCGTTGTCAGATTTTAAAAAGTATTTATCGCGAAAGAATACGCTGCGATAAACTACTTATTCAGCCAGCACTTCCGTAACAAAATCACAGATTGCATTGAAATAAATCGTTTACCTTTGAAGATCTTGCTCTGGTTGCAATCCCAAGGCTCATTGTTACACAATGAATGGTATTTTGTTCGGTTAAATCCATTTTTTATAGCTTAACACAAAACATTTTGTTTTTTGCAAGATGAAGTCTCCCATCACATGCACCACATGCTCAGTGACCCTCTGCTCTACATCAGAAAGAGACTGCTATTGTATCTGGCATCAGCAGCAGAATATTGTCTAGAGTTTTGGCAAAGTTGGTGGGGTTATATGGCAAAATGGGTGGGGGCTGGGTCAGTATGTTATATCTGGAGTACTTTTCCTGTCTTATCCGGTGTCCTGTGTGAATTCATAGCCTGCGGCTATGGAACCCTAAACTGTTCATTTTTACTCTTGAGGTGCTGTTGCACCCTCCACAACCACTGTGATCTCCACTCGGCACAGCTAGAAAAGCCTGGTTCCTCTCTAGGTTTCTTCCTTGTTTTTTTTCTTCCTGAAACTTTGCACAAGTACTGTTGCCCTCTTATATTTTTCACTGAAATTGTCCCCATCATCCTATCTGAATGTTTGTTTTGTCTTGTTCATTTTTAAGATGATGATATAAAAATAAAAAATGTATGTTTTTTTTTCATTGTTTTATCTAAACCAGATCTTATTTTTCTACTGTATTATTATTATTTCTACTGTATTTTATTCCATGTTATGTTTGTTTTACTCCATGTGTAACTCTGTGTCGTTGTATGTGTCAAACTGCTTTGCTTTATCTTGGCCAGGTCACAATTGTAAATGAGAACTTGTTCTCAACTTGCCTACCTGGTTAAATACAGGTGAAATAAATAAATAAAAATCCAAACGAAGAAATAAAAGCACTGTAGATGAGGCTAAACACAGACTAAAATAAGCTAAGAACTCACATGCCAAACGAATAAAAAACACCAGCAACATACTAACGTGACGTATTATGCTAGAAGTTTTTGAGAACTCACAGAGGGTTTTCCAAGTGGTCTGAGCCTGGCAGTCAGTAAAATGTCTGGCCGCCTAGCCCAAAAGCCCTGAGAGTGATAACCTGTTTATCACAGTGTCCAAAGAAGGCCCAGAAGTATGCAGAATGGTGTCGTCTGCGTAGAGGTGGATCAGAGACTCACCAGCAGCAAGAGCGACATCATTGATGTATACAGAGAAGAGAGACGGTCCAAGAATTGAACCCTGTGGCACCCCCATGGAGACTGCCAGAGACCCGGACAACAGACCCTCTCCAACTTGACCTGAGGCTTGGAATGTACTGGCTAGCAAGCTAATAGTGTTAGTCTAATTGTGTTTTTATTCATGGCTGGGCCCGAATATGATAGGTGCAAGATGATTTGCACGCAAGAGGAGGGAGAAAAGGTGAAACTGATCGATGGCCCGGGGGTAAATCTGCCATAAATTTCGGGATTCTCAGGATGGTAGCTCAGCTGCGGCAGCTTGAACCGGTCCACCACTCGCCTGAAACTCTCCTGCCTCAGGGAGGACTACACCCTATTTTCAATGGGTCCAGTGTAGAAATTGTTAATGTTGTAAGTGACTATTGGAGCTGGAAACAGGTTATTTTTTATGGAATATCTACATAGGTGAACTGAGGCCCATTATCAGCAACCATCATTCCTGTGCCGGCACGTTGTGTTAGCAAATCCAACTTTATCATATTAAAAAGGCTAATTGATCATTAGAAAACCCTTTTGCAATTACGTTCGCACAGCTGAAACTGTTTCGTGTTGATTAAAAGAAGAAATACAACTGGCCTTCATTAGACTAGTTGAGTATCTGGAGCATCAGCATTTGTGGGTTGGATTACAGGCTCGAAATGGCCAGAAACAAAGAACTTTGAATTGAGGGTTTTCTCTGTGTCTTCTGTCAGAGCAGGAGATGTGTTGTTAGAACTAGCAGGTTGTTGATGTGATTCTAGTCTGTCAGAGCAGGAGATGTGTTGTTAGAACTAGCAGGTTGTTGATGTGATTCTAGTCTGTCAGAGCAGGAGATGTGTTGTTAGAACTAGCAGGTTGTTGATGTGATTCTAGTCTGTCAGAACAGGAGATGTGTTGTTAGAACTAGCAGGTTGTTGATGTGATTCTAGTCTGTCAGAACAGGAGATGTGTTGTTAGAACTAGCAGGTTGTTGATGTGATTCTAGTCTGTCAGAACAGGAGATGTGTGTCAGAACAGGAGATGTGTTGTTAGAACTAGCAGGTTGTTGATGTGATTCTAGTCTGTCAGAACAGGAGATGTGTTGTTAGAACTAGCAGGTTGTTGATGTGATTCTAGTCTGACTGATAATGAGAGTGGGCAGGGCTGAGGCTTTTAGGACACACCCACTAGTGTAGAGAGGAGGATATGGGCTGGTTGCTGTTCTGCAGTACCTCATCATTTCCTCATCTCTTCTCCTTACATCATCTCATTTCACTCCTCCTCCTCAACAGTCACTAGTCCAAGCCAGAAGCATTAGCCAGCTCAGGTACTCTCAACATGCTCTGATTCTGAGCATTACCAAGACCAAGCTACTACTACTACTGTCACTGTGTTACTAGCCAGCTCAGGTACTCTCAACACTCTCTGATTCTGAGCTACTCTACCAAGACCAAGCTACTACTACTACTGTCACTGTGTTACTCTCAACATTCTCTGATTCTGAGCTACTCTACCAAGACCAAGCTACTACTACTACTGTCACTGTGTTACTCTCAACATTCTCTGATTCTGAGCTACTCTACCAAGACCAAGCTACTACTACTACTGTCACTGTGTTACTCTCAGCATTCTCTGATTCATGTCCAGGTAATGTGCTACGTTACAGATGGAGCTGCTCATGTTAACTTATGTCAGTTAACAGTTCATTTGTGTTACGTTTCGTCATGTTATGCGAGTTCATTTTCAAATAAATTATGTTAAATTCATAATGTACGATTCTAGTTCAATGACTGGAAGTCTACAGGTACATTAGCAATGCTACCATACCTGTAGACTTCCAGTCATTGTGCTAATGCTAAATAGCATTTGCTCGTGAAACAACCACTACCTTCCTTCCTAATGCACACAGAGTCATTAAAATGGTATCCAGGATCCCTTTAACACTATTAGAGGTTATTAAATGTAGAGTTAAGTTGTTATGTAATGTAATATCATTGTTTCCTCTGTAGAGCGGTTGGCAGAATGTCTCTGCTGCTTTGTTGTGTAGTAATGGCTCTGCACCTCGCAACAGGTGAATATGAAACTTGAAATCAAGCAGTGTGTTTGTGTAAAGAGTTTAATTCAAAGATAAATAACTGTCTGTTCTGTCATTTCTCTATTTGATTTAACCTTCATTTAACTAGGCAGGTCAGTTAAGAACAAATTCTTATCCTTTATTTAACTAGGCAGGTCAGTTAAGAACAAATTCTTATCCTTTATTTAACTAGGCAGGTTTGTAATTAAGAACAAATTCTTACGTACAAATAGTTATTTATTTAAACAGGTAACTCTTTATCCACATTATAGGAGGAGGTATAAAGCCATAGACTTCGATTGATAATGTCAAAAGCTGCATTGAAGTCTAACAAAACAACTCCTACAATCTTTTGATCATGAATTTCACTCAGCCAATCATCAACCATCTGTGTTAACGCTGTGCATGTTGAAGCCTGCTGAAAGTCTGTTGTCAATTTGTTTACAGTAAAATAGCATTGTATCTAGTCAAACCCAACTCTAGATGCTATACAGTATTTGAGGTGCTACTTCATCTAGCTTAGTTTGCACTTTTGGGATTATTCCATTGATTGCTTCCAATGTACCAGGTAAAAAAAAGTCAAGCACAGCTCTTGAACAGTACATACTGTCGGTGTGTGTTGTTGTTCCAGGGCTGGATGCTGCCCCGGGGGTGGTGAACACTACAGAGGAGGAGGTGGAAGGGGTGGACTCCCAGTCACCATGCCCAGCCGGGTGGCATCAGAATGAGCATCGCTGCTTCTCCTTCTACCCCGTCTGGGCCACCTGGGCCACTGCAGAGGTAACGCTTGTAATTGGGAGAGACTGAGAAACTAAAGGTCAACTTGTTCTGTTGCTGTAGTAGAGTTGGTTAGGAATTGATTTAGGGCAAATGTATGGTAAAAGAATGACGCTAAAATCAGATTTTTCACAAAAAAAACAAAAAAACTTTAAAATGTAGTTAAATAAACACTATTACATTGCTAGCTGTGCCACCAGAGACTCTGGGTTTGCGCCCAGGCTCTTTTGCACTGTGGTCCTTCTGTAGTTCAGTTGGTAGAGCATGGCGCTTGTAACGCCAGGGTAGTGGGTTCGATTCCCGGGACCACCCATACGTAGAATGTATGCACACATGACTGTAAGTCGCTTTGGATAAAAGCGTCTGCTAAATGGCATATATTGCACGGACCTTCCGGTCCGGCGACTCCTCAGTGCTCAGTGCACGCTAACCAAGGTCGCACCAGCGACTCCTGTGGCGTGCCAGGCTCAGTGCACGCTAACCAAGGTCGCCAGGTGTTTTCTCTGACACATTGGTGCGGCTGGCTTCCGGGTTGGATGCGCGCTCTGTTAGGAAGCAGTGCGGCTTGGTTTGGTTGTGTTTCAGAGGACGCATGGCTTTCGACCTTCGTCTCTCCCGAGCCCGTACGGGAGTTGTAGCGATGAGACAAGATAGTAATTACTAACAATTGGATACCACGAAATTGGGGGGTAAAAAAAATAAAAACTATTACTACTCCTACTAGGACCACTTCTGTCACTAATACTACCACTTCTTCTGCTGTCACTATTACTACTCCTACTAGGACCACTTCTGTCACTAATACTACTACTTCTTCTGCTGTCACTATTACTACTCCTACTAGGACCACTTCTGTCACTAATACTACCACTTCTTCTGCTGTCACTATTACTATTTCACAACCATTGATATTTCAAGACATTTAATTTAATTCAGGAAATGTCCATTTCTAGCCTGCGTTGATCAGGTAATGCCAGGGCTTTAGCTCAGCGGGCTAACACAGTGTTCTCTGACTGTCTCTCTAGTTGTACTGCTCCCAGCACAGAGGGAACCTGGTGTCGGTTCACAGCCCGGGTCAACAGGTGTTTGTCCAGAATCTGGTCAGGAGACACACAGACCAGCCGGTCTGGATAGGAGGCTACGATGCAGCTCAGGTACATGGGGTCAATAATTCATCAGTCAGTCAGTCAGTCTGTCAACCAGTCTGTCAAATGTCTACAGTTTACAGAGGCAAAAGCTCAACATACTTTCTGTTTAAAAACAATGAAGTGGTTTCAATCCATCAATCAATGTGTTTCTGTGATAAGGAGGGGATGTGGCTGTGGAGTGACGGCTCAGCTGTTGACAGTTTCTACTGGGAGGAGGATGAGCCCAGTAACTCTGGACAGGGGGAGAACTGTATGGAGCTACACACTGGAGGTACACACACACACACACACACACACACACACACACACACACACACACACACACACACACACACACACACACACACACACACACACACACACACACACACACACACACACACACACACACACACACACACACACACACACACACACTCTGAGGACATTGAAATAACTGAAGTGTGACTTGTCTTGACAACAGGTGGGCAGGGCTGGAATGACGTGTCCTGTGGAGAGCTGAGGTTCTATGTGTGTTCTATGGAGACAAGGTAGCAGGTCTAACACTGTCTTGTATCTGGACACGTTTTATACAGAGACCATATTAACACTCAATTACATTCATGTATTTCTTATTTCATTTTCTTTTAGATCTGATTTAGCATCATTACCAAGTCTGAAGAAATCACATGAGAGAGGTAGGAATGTCTTGGCCCATTGCCTCGGCGAGACAATAAGTTAATTATGTAACAGGTACAGCTCCTTGTTGAAAGGCACTCTGACATTTAGATGATGTCATCTTCAACAAGGAGCTGCACCTGTATTGCCCTTTAAAACGTGTCTGGAATTGTTTTTAAACTATTAAGCTTTTTGTCCTCCTACAAAACCTCTCAGTATTTGGAAGTTTGGATGACTGAGGTGCCCAAAGTAAACTGCCTTTTACTCAGGCTATTCTAGAAATCCTCTTCCTTTTTAACGGGATATCTATTCTAAATCTCCTTTTATTTAAATCTCCCATTTTAAATCTGACTTCCAACAGTCTATTCACTCTAAACAATGTGATTTAGACCATTTTCCCTGTAGCCTCGACAAAAACATAGAGCACAGTATTAGTCTACTCTAGTATTCAAATCTAAAATTAGAAAAGAAAAACATTCTACCAATTAAACAATACAGCTGTTTTGGTAACTGCATCAATTCATTTAATGGAGCCAACTTCCTACTGTTGAATTAACTACCATAGAACTAGTTTAATGTAGCTAACTTCCTACTGTTGAATTAACTACCATAGAACTAGTTTAATGTAGCTAACATCCTACTGGTGAATTAACTACCATAGGACTAGTTTAATGTAGCTAACATCCTACTGGTGAATTAACTACCAATTAATGTAGCTAACTTCCTACTGGTGAATTAACTACCATAGAACTAGTTTAATGTAGCTAACTTCCTACTGTTCAATTAACTACCATAGAACTAGTTTAATGTAGCTAACATCCTACTGGTGAATTAACTACCATAGAACTAGTTTAATGTAGCTAACTTCCTACTGTTGAATTAACTACCATAGAACTAGTTTAATGTAGCTAACATCCTACTGGTGAATTAACTACCATAGAACTAGTTCACACTCCAGGGTCTCTGAAATGAAAATGGATTTCCCTCCCTTCAGCAACATATATATTCCCTCAGAGGCAAGCTGTTTCACCCCCTGGAGTCGATTGTCGCACCTGTCAATCAACTGAAGTTACATAACAACAAACATCACATCAAACACTCTGGTTTTCTGAAAGCATTCTGTTCATCAGCAAGCTGACCAGACTGTTCTAGATAGTAGACTGTTCTAGATAGTAGATAGTAGACTGTTCTAGATAGTAGATAGTAGACTGTTCTAGATAGTAGACTGTTCTAGATAGTAGACTGTTCTAGATAGTAGACTGTTCTAGATAGTAGATAGTAGACTGTTCTAGATAGTAGATAGTAGACTGTTCTAGATAGTAGATAGTAGACTGTTCTAGATAGTAGATAGTAGACTGTTCTAGATAGTAGATAGTAGACTGTTCTAGATAGTAGATAGTAGACTGTTCTAGATAGTAGATAGTAGACTGTTCTAGATAGTAGATAGTAGTAGACTGTTCTAGATAGATAGATAGTAGATAGTAGTAGACTGTTCTAGATAGTAGACAGTTCTAGATAGCAGATAGTAGGCTGTTCTAGATAGTAGACAGTTCTAGATAGAATGGGTCAGAATCTAGATAGAATCTGGCTGACCCATGCTGACTGGCGGCTCTGGCTGCTCCATGTAGGCTGACAGCTCTGGCGGCTTCTTACAGACTAGCAGCTCTGGCGGCTCCTTGCAGACTGGCAGCTCCTTGCAGACTGGCAGCTCCTTGCAGACTGGCAGCTCCTTGCAGACTGGCAGCTCTGGCTGCTCCATGCAGACTGATAGCTCTGGCTGCTCCATGCAGACTGGCAGCTCTGACTGCTCCATGCAGGCTGGCAGCTCTGACTGCTCCATGCAGGCTGGCAGCTCTGACTGCTCCATGCAGGCTGGCAGCTCTGACTGCTCCATGCAGGCTGGCAGCTCTGACTGCTCCATGCAGGCTGGCAACTCTGACTGCTCCATGCAGGCTGGCAGCTCTGGCTGCGCTGAACAAACAGGAGACTCCGGTAGCGCAGGAGAGGAGAAAGGCTCCGACAGCGCTGGAGAGGCGGGAGACTCCGACAGCGCAGGAGAGGCGAGGCGCACTGTAGGCCTGATGCGTGGTGCTGGCACTGGTGGTACTGGACCGAGGACACGCACAGGAAGCCTGGTGCGGGGAGCTGCTACCGGAGGGCTCGGGTGTGGAGGTGGTACTGGATAGACCGGACCGTGCAGGCGCACTGGAGCTCTTGAGCACCGAGCCTGCCCAACCTTACCTGGTTGAATAATCTCGGTCGCCCTGCCTGTGCGGCAAGGTGGAATAGCCCGCACTGGGCTATGCAGGCAAACCGGAGACACCGAGCGCAAGGCTGGTGCCAAGTAAGCCGGCCCAAGGAGACGCACTGGAGACCAGATGCGTCGAGCCGGCTTCATGGCATTTGGCTCGACGCTCCATCTAGCCCGGCCGATACACGAAGCTGGAATATACCGCACCGGGCTATGCACCCGCACTGGGGACACCGTGCGCACCACTGCATAACACGGTGCCTGCCCGGTCTCTCTAGCCCCCCGGTAAGCACAGGGAGTTTGCGCAGGTCTCCTACCTGGCGTAGCCATACTCCCTGTGAGCCACCCCCCCAATACATTTTTGGGGCTGACTCCCGGGCTTCCTTGCCAACCGTGTTCCCTCATATCGCCGGCTCCTCTCTCTGGCTGACTCTGCTCTCCTCGTTGCCTCCACTTGTTCCACCTTTGGGTGGCTACACTCCCCTGGTTTAGCCCAGGGTCCTCTCCCGTCGAGGATTTCCTCCCATGTCCAGAAATCCTTATTGCGCTTCTCCTCTTTGGGCTGCTCCTGCCTGTTGACACGCTGCTTGGTCCTGTGGTGGGTGATTCTGTAACGGTTTTCATGTGGTGAAGGAGAGTCGGACCAAACTGCAGCGTGTAGATTGCGATCCATGTTTAATCAGACAAACGTAACACGAATCAATACAAAAAACCCTACAATACAATAAACGAAACGAAAACAGCCTATACTTGTGTCAACTAACAAAGGACATCAAGACACTCAGGACAATCACCCACAACCCAACCAAAGAATATGGCTGCCTAAATATGGTTCCCAATCAGAGACAACGATAAACACCTGCCTCTGATTGAGAACCACTTCAGACAGCCATAGACTTGCCTAGAACACCCCACTAAGCTACAATCCCACTACATACACACCACAATACAAAACTCATGTCACACCCTGGCCTGACCAAATAAATGAAGCTAAACACAAAATACTTTGACCAGGGCGTGACAAAGGCACCAGTTAGCATCAAGCCTGTCTGGAGTATCTGACCATAGGTTCTCATCCACGTCACAGTGAATGTCCTCATTGTTCATGCACCTGCGGAAAAACCTTTTGGCATGACAAATCCAAGCCTGACATAGTTCTGGATTGATGTCATTGCATGCCTCATCCATGGCCTGAAGGAGGGCGGTATGCTCAAGGGGACGGCCATCATACATCTTCCACCTCTATTGTAATCATTAAATGTATTTTAATTGCACTTATGTAATATAGTGTCTTGTGTGGCTCAGTTCGTATGCGCATGGCACCAGCAACACCAGAGCTGTGGGTTTGATTCCCACTGAGGTTACATACCAACACTTTGCTACACAAATGGCAAATATTAGAGTGATAGTAAAATGTATTTTAACAAATGAGAAGAGAATCATATCTAAAGTAAAGAGTGGGTTGCATTGTGAAAAGCATTTACATTTTTATGTGAAACATGTATTTCTAGATGAAACACTGATTAAGTTTGGTGAATAAGTGACTGTATGATTTTGTGTCTTGTAATAGTCAATTGAAAATGTGCTCAGAGTCCCTCCCTCCCTCCCCCAGAGCTGGTTGAAGAGGTGAGTATTTATGACGTCCTGTGGGAGACCAGTGAGAGAGTAGCAGATGAGATCCTCGACTCAGCCTTCCTCAGAGGGATGTATTCCAGACGTCTGCCTGCCCGCTGCTATGCTGACTTCTGCCACCAGGAGGTGCTATACCTGGACAGAGTCATCACCATGCTGCGGGTGAAAAGAAAATACATTAAATAAAACGAATACCTCAAAGATTTACTTACTATGACTGTGATACGTGGTTGTCGTCCCTAGCTATCTTAAGATAAGTTGCTCTGTATAACAGTGTAAATGTGTGTGTGGGCCAGGTGCTGATCAGAACAGTCCAGGGTCCTCCAGACATCATGATGTTTCTCCAGAGAACACATCAACGCTACCAGGAGTCACTGAAGAAGGCCCAGATCCAAACTCCACCACACCTGGTAGGAAGCTGTTAAACAATCACCCTTAATATACAATTTAAGATAATATATCTTAATATAAAATGTTAGATAATATATATATATATATACAACTTAAGATACTATATCATAATATATCATTTAAGATAATATATCTATTTATACAATTTAAGATAATATATATTAATATATAATTTAAGAGGATTTATAGCAAGAAAATTCAACTAGATTTATCAATTCCAAAAACCAAACAAGAATAATCCAATTTTGGTCATTTTTCCGCTGTCCCGGTAAATCCCGCAAGAGGGCAAAAGCAATCATATTGCAAATGTACAAAACATCACGAATCACGACGTGTCCTTATTTCCTAAACGGAAAATATTTCGAAGCCGAAACTTGGTGAGCATAGGTTTGGCATAATGGGCAATTGGCCCCGAACAAGATGGCATCTAGGCCTCAACGGTTTTTGAGTTATGGCCATATTTCTGGGATTAAAGGTCCAAAATGAAAATAGAGCAATAATTTTTGCACTTCACGTCAAAGTAAAGGAACCTACGGTGTCAATAAAAAAATAACCAGACATTTATCTATCGTTGTTTACGAGAAATCGTACAATGTCAAATTGGTGATGTTCAAAAATAGTTTAAAAAACAGTTACAGATCCAGTTGCAGGGTGTTCATATGAATCTTTTTAAAGTGTGCTGCATAGCTCTGCGAGATTTCTGTGATTTTCTAAAATAACACACACTCACTAAACCCTCCGTAAATAACTCAGTTCTTAACGTAAAGACTTAAAACTCAGGAGTCTGTAAAGGCATACCCCAATCAGGATATGAGTTTATTTATAGCTTCCTGTGCCAACCGGAAGTGCCATAATTGGTGTCACAGGGGCTGTTTCGAAGGGTTAAAAAAGTCAGATCTTTCCAAATATTCATATGTGTGATTAGGCAACCCCCCTGAACTGTAAATCAGTCATTTTTCCCACACACAGCTTGGCAGGAGGGACCGATTGGGGTGCGTAGAGACAGTGCCTGCAATAGTTACCTTTGTTCGAGCTAAAAATGAACCGTCAGACCTAGAGTTCTGAAACTTTAGAAACCTGTTCTAGACCTCAGGTTGATAGTGCGTGGTGAGTTAGGTGGCTCTAGAAGGTTCTCGGACCGAGAAACAGCCTCGTACATTTGCAATGACTTCAATTCATTTTGACCATTACGAAAATGACGACATTTAGAAAAGTCTCAGAGATGCAAGACTAGGTGCATTGAAACCGGCTCAGCCCATAGAGATGGACCTTCAATGTTTCTGTCCGATAGCTCAGTCAAGGACCCCGTAGCAAGGCATGGAAAAAAGTGGATTTTCAGCACCAATTAGGGTCTTGCTCGGGCACAGAATTACCTATCGGGCCGAAACTCAGGATTTGGGGTCGACTCACATAGGCCTACACATAATGTCCGAACTGGACCCGCAGCTAGAACGTAACTATGTATTTTACGTTTTTATTATGTTTTAAACTGAAGGCGCTGTGAATTATGGGCCTGCTCTTAAATATGTGATAGTTGGCTTCTAAATGAGTTGTAAAAAGTGGGTTTGGTGTCAATTGGTATCAGTTTGGTGTCAGAATGACATCTAATTGACTGATGGACACTGACTTGCTAGTTGACTTTTGTACATTTGCAATATGTTTAAACGGAGAGGGACCATCACCAAAATGGCATTCTGAAATCAACACAAAAAATGGCATCACCATAGTCTCCAGACAGTGACAAGTTCAACGAGATACCCCGCTTGACCGTAGCTCGCTCGGTCTGAGCGAAGCGACCATGAGAAAAGTAGGCCCAAAATGAAGCCTGCCCCTCAACGTCATTTGCTTTTGGGTGACAGTGAGAGAACCGTTAGGGTGAGAAGCACAATTCGACCTCTGATACGTTCCTGAGGTACTCCCGGTCCGTGCAAGACTAACATTGACCATGTTGCATTAACCCTTAACAGTTAGAAGAAGTTGTTCACATCAAACAGTTTGCATTGACTTCTCTCCCCATAGGAATACATTGCCTGCACCCCTAAATTCAACCTGAAGTCTATATGGGTTATGAATGCCGTATGAACCTGTCTTTAATAACAGTCCATCAAGCCAGTATGAGGTCTACCTGTGTTGATTCTAAGCTTCCTGGAGCAACCGGAAGTGGTTAAAATCACCCTAAAAGTGTATATCCATACCCTGCCTGCAGTTTGATAGAAATAGTGCATTCAACCCTGTGTAAATCAGTCAGTTCTTAATGTAAAGACCTAAAACTCAGGATTCTGTAAAAGCATACCCCAATGAGGATATGTGTTGACTTATAGCTTCCTGTGCCAACCGGACGTGCCATAATTGGTGTCTCCCGGCGGCTGTTTCGAGGGGTTAAAAAAGTCCGATCTTTCCAAAACTTCATATGTGTGATTAGGCAACCCCCATGAACTGTAAATCAGTCATTTTTCCCGTAAAATTTCAAAGAAAAACAAAATCACACACACAGCTTGGAAGGATGGACATATTGGGGTGCGTAAAGAAATACACTGTCTGCATAGTTAACCTTGTTGGAACTTTTAAAGAACCGTCAGACCTAGAGTTCCGAAACTTTAGAAACCCGTTCTAGACCTCAGGTCGATAGTGCGTGGCGGGTTACGTGGCTCTAGAAGGTTCACAGAACGAGAAACAGAGCCTCGTACATTTGCAATAACTTCAATTCATTTTTGCATCACGAAAATGACGACATTTAGAAATGTCCCAGAGTCGCAAGACTAGGTGCATTGCGACCGCCTCGGCCCATATAGACGGACCCCAACGTTTCTGTCCGATTGCTCATTCAAGGACCCCGTAGCAAGGCATGGAAAAAGTGGATTTTCAGCACCACCGAGTCTTGCTCGGGCACCAAATTACCTATTGAGCCGAAACTTGGGATTCGGGGTCGCCTCAGCTAGGCCTACACATAACATCAGAACTGGACCCGCAGGTAGAACGTTACTACGTTTTAAAAGTTTTTATTATGGTTTGAACAGAAGGCGTTGTGAATTTTGGTCCAACTCTGAAGTATGTGATAGTTGGCTACTACGTGAGTTGGAAAAAGTGGGTTTGGTGTCAGTTTGTATCAGTTTGGTGTCATCCTAGGATAGGATAAAGTAATCCTTCTCACCCCCCCCCCTTAAAAGATTTAGATGCACTATTGTAAAGTGGCTGTTCCACTGGATGTCATAAGGTGAATGCACCAATTTGTAAGTCACTCTGGATAAGAGCGTCTGCTAAATGACTTAAATGTAATGTAATGTGTCAGAATGATATCTAATTGACTGATGGACAGTGACTTGCTGGTGACTATTGTCCATTTGCAATATGTTTAAACAGTGAGGTACCATCACCAAAGAGACATTCTGAAATCAACCCCAACGAGCGATGGAAAGGAGCAACGATCACTGCCCGGCCATCCTGTGTTCATCAGGCCAGTCAGTTTTGCATTTCTGCAGGATTTTTGAGCATGTCAAAGTTCTTATGGCATTTGGCCCCCAAAAAGTGACTTTTGACTTCCTATGAAATCATATTACAAATGGACAAAATATATACCTTATGCACAAGTAAAAAAAAAAAAAAAACGTAAAAAAATATATGGCTAAAGTATGTTGATACAGTTCTTATACATGTGTAATTGACACAAAATTGGAAAGAATTTTGAAAAATGGTCCAGAAAGCACTTTTTTAAGGGTGTGTGAAGTTTTTCAAAATTTTTGCTATTTTTGACTTTTGACTTCCTATGAAATCATATTGCAAATTGAGAAAACATGTGCCTCATGCACAAGTACATTTTTTTTAAATTAAAAAATGATGATAATAAAATATGTTGATACAGTTCTTAAATATGTGTAATTGACACAAAAATCAAAAGAATTTCGGAAAACGGTCCAGAAAGCACTTTTTTAAGGTGGTGATAAGTTTTAGAATTTTTTTTCACTTTTTAAAAATGTTACTTTTGGATGTTGACTTACATTTCCAATATGAAAAACCACGGTGGAGCGCGCTCGCCACCTGTTGGATTTTTAAAGTGTTACACCTGGCATTTGCCATATGGCATTTGCAATCAACTTTGAATGAAACGACGCCGAATTGAGTAGTATTGGACACCGTGTATATGGTTTGTCCAGTGCCAATGACTTCCCATTCATTTTTGTCCATTTCAGGGGGGTGTTCCCTTACTCATATTTAACTTTTTTTGTTTTGGTTAATTTCAAGTTCGGCTACCCAAGTTTTGGTGTACTTAGACACACCCCAAAATGTAAATCAATAATATCTTCTATCTTTTCCCTTTTTGACTCCCTTTACTTCATTCAGTTCAAGGTCTTTTAACATTACAGTTTATAGCTGGTTTCCAGTCATCTGGGAATATTAAAACATCTTCATATAATCAATAAGGCACTTCAGAGTTTCCTTTAAGAACATTTGGTGCCTGACAACATGACAGGGAGGATTTAATTTACAGGATATTTGAGAAACCCCAAAATAGAACTGTTTGGCCATAATGACGATCATTATGTTTGGAGGAAAAAGGGGGAGGCTTGCAAGCCAAAGAACACCATCCCAACCTTGAAGCACGGGGGTGGCAGCATCACCCTTTGCACCAACCCAACCTCTGGTCTGTGGAGTCTGGACCTGATGTTAGCTTGAGAGACGTATTTATTTATGACATGCAGGAGGGACTGGTGCACTTCACAAAATAGATGCAATCATGAGGCAGGACAATTATGTGGATATATTGAAGCACTATCTCAAGACATCAGTCAGGAAGTTGAAGCTTGGTTGCAAATGGGTCTTCCAAATGGACAATGACCCCAGGAATACTTCCAAAGTTGTGGCAAAATGGCTAAAGGACAACAAAGTCAAGGTATTGGAATGGCCATCACAAAGCGCTGACCTCAATCCCATAGAAGATTTGTGGGCAGAACTGAAAAAGTGTGTGCGAGCAATGAGGCATACCAACCTGACTCAGTAACACCAGCTCTATCAGGAGGACTGGACCAAAATTGACCCACCTACTTGTGGGAAGCTTGTGGAAGGCTAACCAAAATGTTTGACCCAAGTTAAACAATTTATAGGCAATGCTACCAAATACTAATTGAGTGTATGTACATTTCTGACTTACTGGGAATGTGATGAAATAAATAAAAGCTGAAATAAATCATTCTCTCTACTATTATGCTGACATTTCACATTCTTAAAATAAAGTGGTGATCCTGAGACATGGATTTTTAACTTTTATTAAATGTCAGGAACTGTGAAACTGAGTTGAAATGTATTCGGCTAAGCTTAGCCATAAGCACACAGTAAACTCCCTGTCTCTATTCCTCCTCCATCTCCTCCTCCTTTTCCTCTTTCTCCTGCCTACAGAACCTGTCCTCCATCCAGCCCTCTGTAGCCATGCGTCAGTACCTCCAGGTTTTCCATAACCACACAGTAAACTCCCTGTCTCTATTCCTCCTCCATCTCCTCCATCTCCTCCTCCTGCCTACAGAACCTGTCCTCCATCCAGCCCTCTGCAGCTGTGCGTCAGTACCTCCAGAACTTCCATGACATTGTGAATGAGGAGCCCATTTACTGGCTGGTATCTCTGCTGCCCAGAGCCCTGCTCAGACCTTACCTGGCACAGAACCTGCCCCTGGGAGAGAGGACAAGACCAGACCCCAGCCCCTGCCTCTACCCCTGGCTAAACCTCTTCCCCTGTCCCTGCTACCAGTGGGGGAGATGACATGAAGCCAGACCAGAGGAACCAGAAGGATGAGTCTGGGACATATTACAGGTATATTGAGGAGATTATAATGTAATACAACTGATACAATATAATATATGCTGATTGATATTGATGATATGAGGTATGGTGATTGATATTGATGACATTGATTGCCAATGGAAGTTCATAGTGTCTGAAATCGACATTGTTGTGTTTAATCTTGTCAAATGTGGTGATATTGTGGAGTGACTATTTTCTATCCTGTCTCTCTCTCCAGGCATCTACTGGAGAAGTACCAGGATGTGATAGACGTCTATAAGGCTGTCAACATCTTCAGAGTCCAGATGATCAATGAGAAGGCTCTCTTCACCTCCAGGTGCAGTTAGCCTAACTTTGGTCTACAGTTAGCCTAACTTACGAATGCTGTTAGCATGGTCCTGCTATCTATGTTTACAATTAGCCTGGTCCTGCTAATCAAGTTTACAGTTAGCCTGGTCCTGCTAATCAAGTTTACAGTTAGCCTTGTCCTGCTATCTAATTCTACAGTTAGCCTGGTCCTGCTAATCAAATTTACAGTTAGCCTTATCCTGCTATCTAATTCTACAGTTAGCCTGGTCCTGCTAATCAAATTTACAGTTAGCCTTGTCCTGCTATCTAATTCTACAGTTAGCATGGTCCTGCTAAACAAGTCTTGCCAGGTCTCCCTCTCAAAACAGACTCTGAACCCTACGGGATCTTCTTAGCCTGGGTACCAGTCTATTTTGTGGTAACATTCTACTCCTTGTCAACATAACTTGGCATATGACATGGAGTACAAGAAGTGGAATCCCAGCTAGCATTTTTGGTTTACCATTGGTTTACCATTGGTTCTTGGGAGGAAACCATAACTTTACTGCCTGGTAAAACTGAGCATTTTTTAAACGTTCTGAAAACGGAAGTGAAGAGTTGGCCTGTTCTGGGAACGTTAAGTTTTAGGTTGCAGGGAGGTTTCTGAGAACGTTTTACTATGGTTCCAGGGAGGTTCTGTGAACGTCTAACTATGGTTCCAGGGAGGTTCTGAGAACGTCCTACTATGGTTCCAGGGAGGTTCTGAGAACATATAACTATGGTTCCAGGGAGGTTCTGAGGTTCTGAGAACGTTCTCTAACTATGGTTCCAGGGAGGTTCTGAGAACGTCTAACTATGGTTCCAGGGAGGTTCTGAGAACGTCTAACTATGGTTCCAGGGAGGTTCTGATAACATCTAACTATGGTTCCAGGGAGGTTCTGAGAACGTCTAACTATGGTTCCAGGGAGGTTCTGAGAACGTCTTACTATGGTTCCAGGGAGGTTCTGAGAACATCTTACTATGGTTCCAGGGAGGTTCTGAGAACGTCTTACTATGGTTCCACGGAGGTTCTGAGAACATCTTACTATGGTTTCAGGGAGGTTGTGAGAATGTCTTACTCTGAATTAATGTTAAATGTCTCTGTGATGTTCATCTCTGTGTTAATGTCTCTGTGATGTTCACCTCTGTATTCATGTTTAATGTCTCTGTGATGTTCACCTCTGTATTCATGTTTAATGTCTCTGTGATGTTCATCTCTGTATTAATGTTTAATCGCTCTGCGATGTTCATATCTGTATTCATGTTTAATGTCTCTGTGATGTTCATCTCTGTGTTAATGTTAAATATCTCTGTGATGTTCATCTCTGTGTTAATGTTAAATATCTCTGTGATGTTCATCTCTGTATTAATGTTTAATGTCTCTGTGATGTTCATCTCTGTATTCATGTTTAATGTCTCTGTGATGTTCATCTCTGTATTAATGTTAAATATCTCTGTGATGTCCATCTCTGTATTAATGTTAAATATCTCTGTGATGTTCATCTCTGTATTAATGTTTAATGTCTCTGTGATGTTCATCTCTGTATTAATGTCTCTGTGATGTTCATCTCTGTGTTAATGTCTCTGTGATGTTCATCTCTGTATTAATGTTTAATGTCTCTGTGATGTTCATCTCTGTGTTACTAGTTGACAGAGTAATATACCTGAGGTCATATATAATGTTGTCTCTGGCTGGAGAGTCCTAATACTTAAATATCAAATCAATAAATCAGTGAATATCTGATGTAATCTAATCCGTCTGTATAATATTATCCTAGCTGGTTTCCCACTGGTGACGAGGAGGAAGAGGAGGACCAACCCAACCTGTGGTCTGTGGAGTCTGGTCCTGACGTTAGGGTGAGTGACATATTTATATATGACATGTTTATCTTGTATTGAAATCAGTTGAGGATTGTGAAAAAAATTATATTTTATTTCACCTTTATTTAACCAGGTAGTCTAGTTGAGAACACCTTTATTTAACCAGGTAGGTGTAATGATCTTCGTCTGTTGTTTGTAGAACGTCAGACCGAAATGCAGCGTGTAGGTTACTCATGACTTTTAATGAAGCTAATACGGTACATGAAATAACGGAAGAAGAAAACAACAAACGAATGAAACTAATACAGCCTATCTGGTGACTAACACTAAGACAGGTACAATCACCCACGAAATACAACGCGCACTCAGGCTACCTAAATACGGTTCCCAATCCGAGACAACTAGAATCAGCTGACTCCAATTAGGAATCGCCTCAGGCAGCCCAGCCTAACTAGACACACCCCTAATAATACACACTCCCAATTAATACAAACCCAATACAAAATAACAACATATAAACCCATGTCACACCCTGGCCTAACCAAACATATAACAAACACAAGATACAATGACCAAGGCGTGACAGAACCCCCCCCCCTAAGGTGCGGACTCCGGGACGCACCTCAAGAGCATAGGGAGGGTCCGGGTGGGCGTCTGTCCATGGTGGCGGTTCTGGCTCGGGACGTGGACCCCACTCCATAAATGTCCTAGTTCCTCCCCTTCGCGTCCTAGGATAATCCACCTTCTCCGCCGACCATGGCCTAATAGTCCTCACCCTGATCCCCACATAACTGAGGGGCAGCTCGGGACAGAGGGGCAGCTCGGGACAGAGGAGCAGCTCGGGACAGAGGGGCAGCTCGGGACAGAGGGGCAGCTCGGGACAGAGGGGCAGCTCGGGACAGAGGGGCAGCTCGGGACAGAGGGGCAGCTCGGGACAGAGGGGCAGCTCGGGACAGAGGGGCAACTCGGGATAGAGGGGCAGCCCGGGACAGAGAGGGAGCCCAGTACAGAGAGGGAGCCTAGTACTGAGAGGAAGCTCAGTACTGAGAGGAAGCTCAGGCAGGTAGTAGGCTCCGGTAAATCCTGGCTGGCTGGTGGACCTGGATGATTCAGGTTGTCTGGCCGATCTAGAAGATCTTGGCAGACTGGCACTTCTGGCGGATCCTGGCAGACTGGCACTTCTGGCGGATCCTGGCAGACTGGTGACGCTGGGCCGACTGGCGGCGCTGGGCAGACAGGAGACTCCGGCAGCGCAGGAGAGGAGAAAGGCTCTGGCTGAGCTGAACAGGCGGGAGACTCCAACATCACAGGAGGGGAGAAAAGCACTGGCTGTGCTGAACAGGCGATGCGCACTGGACGCGCTGGGCCGACTGGGAGCACTGGTGGCGCTGGACAGACAGGAGACTCCGGCAGCGCAGGAAGGGAGAAAAGCACTGGCTGCGCTGAACAGGCGAGGCGCACTGGAGGCCTGGTGCGTGGTGCTGGAACTGGTGGTACTGGCGCGAGGACACGCACAGGAAGCCTGGTGCGGGGAGCTGCTACCGGAGGACTGGTGTGTAGAGGTGGCTCTGGATAGACCGGACCGTGCAGGCGCACTGGAGCTCTAGAGCACCGAGCCTGCCCAAGCTTACCTGGCTCGATGCCCACTCTAGCCCGGCCAATAGGAAGGGCTGGTATGTGTCGCAGCTGGCTCTGCACCCGCACTGGAAACACCGTGCGCTCCATAGCATAACACGGTGCCTGCCCGGTCTCTCTAGCCCAACGGTGAGCACAGGGAGTATGCGCAGGTTTCCTACCTGGCATAACTATTCTCCCTTTTAGCCCCCCCCAATATTTTTTTGGGGGTGACTTTCCGGTTTCCAACCGCGTCGCCGTGCTGCCTCCTCATACATACGCCTCTCCGCTTTAGCTGCCTCTATTTCCTCCTTGGGATGGCGATATTCTCCCGGCTGCTCCCAGGGTCCTTGACCGTCTAATTCCTCCTCCCATGTCCAAATCTCCAAATGATGCATTCTCTCCCATTGCAACTGCTCTTCACGATTAACAGGGAGAGTAGGCTCAGGTCTGTTTCCTGACTCAGCCACTCTCTCTCTGTGCTTTCCCCTGTTACCTTCAGTTTTCGCTCTGTATAGCAATGCTTTCCTTCTCGATTCCATCCGTGTATAGCCCTCTTCGCATTGCTGTAGGGAATCCCAGGCGGGCTCCTGCACTCGCTCTGGGTCGGCCGCCCACCTGTCGATTTCTTCCCACGTCGTATAATCCATAGCGTCCTCCTTTAGCTCCTGCCAGTTCACACGCTGCTCGGTCTGTGAATCGTGGTGGGTGATTCTGTAATGATCTTCGTCTGTTGTTTGTAGAAAGTCAGACCGAAATGCAGCGTGTAGGTTACTCATGACTTTTAATGAAGCTAATACAGTACATGAAATAACGAAGAAGAAAACAACAAACGAATGAAACTAATACAGCCTATCTGGTGACTAACACAAAGACAGGTACAATCACCCACGAAATACAACGCGCACTCAAGCTACCTAAATACGGTTCCCAATCCGAGACAACTAGAATCAGCTGACTCCAATTAGGAATCGCCTCAGGCAGCCCAGCCTAACTAGACACACCCCTAATAATACACACTCCCAATTAATACAAACCCAATACGAAATAACAACATATAAACCCATGTCACACCCTGGCCTAACCAAACATATAACAAACACAAGATACAATGACCAAGGCGTGACAGTAGGCTAGTTGAGAACACCTTTATTTAACCAGGTAGGCTAGTTGAGAACACCTTTATTTAACCAGGTAGGCTAGTTGAGAACACCTTTATTTAACCAGGTAGGCTAGTTGAGAACAAGTTCTCATTTACAACTGCGACCTGGCCAAGATAAAGCAAAGCAGTTCGACACATACAACAACACAGAGTTACACTTGGAATAAACAAACGTACAGTCAATAATTCAGTACAAAAAGTCTATATACAGTGTGTGCAAATGAGGTAAGATAAGGGAGGTAAGGCAATAAGTAGGCCATGGTGGCAAAGTAATTACAATATAACAATTAAACACTGGAGTGATAGATGTGCAAAAGATGAATGTGGAAGTAGAGATACTGGGGTGCAAAGAATCAAGATAAATAAATAAATACAGTATGGGGACGAGGTAGTTGGATTGGCTATTTACAGATGGGCTATGTACAGGTGCAGTGATCTGTGATGATTGATAATGTGACTGTTTCTCTTTTCAACATTTACATGTATTTTCATACACACTACCCCCCCCACCCTCTCCCAAAACAGTTGTTCTTTGCAAACACCCAATTTAGGCCAGCCCACTGTGCTTAAAGATGGACTGGCCCATCTGTCCCCAAAATGTCCCATGGCCAGTCAGTTTTTGGTTCATAGTGACTCTATTGGGACAGCTATGTCAAGAGAGCCTTTCAGATAAGATGTGTTGTCTGTCATTGGTCTTGTTTGTCCTGTCCCTTAAATCTGGTTGTTTCTGTCGCCCCCTCCAGGTGAAGCTGTAGCAGTGCAGCTGTAGAATACAGGGAGCTGAGTGTGTAAGGCTGTGTGTTGGTTTTCACACTGGGCAGGACTGTTCCTCTTGTCAGACATATTCCAATATTCTGCTTTTATGTTAGTAACTTCCCCCAAATATCTACTGTTTAAACTGTATTAATGCAATAACACAATGAATGTACACATCTAATAACACATTTAATTATTGTCAACAAAGGAGCTACAATAAAATAAATAACATTTAGGTAATAAAATCAAAGAATGAAAATGTGTGAACTGTTGATCTGTATTTTCTATATGGGTATTGGAATGTGAATATTACACAGCCAATCACATTGCTGTGCTCTACCACAATCAGAAGAAATGCTCTGGCTAGCCACTAAACAGATGGTATTGGTTCCAAGAATTGACCAATCAGAAAAAGCTAAGGTTGCCCCACTAGCAGTGGGTAAATATTTAAATGCTCCATTCAAATACTTTTTTCCCACCCAAATTTAGCAAATATATTCATAAAAAATCCTACAATGTGATTTTCTGGATTTTCTTCCCCTCATTTTGTCTGTCATAGTTGAAGTGTACCTATGATGAACATTACAGGCCTCTCTCATCTTTTTAAGTGGGAGAACTTGCACAATTGGTGGCTGACTAAATACTTTTTTGCCGCACTGTACGTGCGTAAGCATGTAAGGTGTATGTTTGAATTTGTGCATATGTGTGTCTATACCAGTGTTTTCATACCTTAGCACTGCTCTGATCCTATATTACTGAGTGGTAGATGGACAGGACTCTCTCTCTCTCTCTCTCTCTCTCTCTCTCTCTCTCTGTCTCTCTGTCTCTCTGTCTCTCTGTCTCTCTGTCTCTCTGTCTCTCTGTCTCTCTGTCTCTGTGTCTTTCTGTCTCTGTCTCTGTCTCTCTGTCCCTCTCTCTCTGTCTCTGTCTCTGTCCCTCTCTCTCTCTCTGTAATAGTTGGATATATATATATCTATTTTTTAAATGTTTAAGTGTTCATTACACCTGTTCAGTGTTCATTACACCTGTTCAGTGTTCATTACACCTGTTCAGTGTTCATTACACCTGTTCATTACACCTGTTCAGTGTTCATTACACCTGTTCAGTCAGTGTTCATTACACCTGTTCAGTGTTCATTACACCTGTTCATTACACCTGTTCAGTGTTCATTACACCTGTTCAGTGTGAATTTACACCTGTTCAGTGTTCATTACACCTGTTCAGTGTTCATTACACCTGTTCAGTGTTCATTACACCTGTTCAGTGTTCATTACACCTGTTCAGTGTTCATTACACCTGTTCAGTGTTCATTATACCTGTTCAGTGTTCATTATACCTGTTCAGTGTTCATTATACCTGTTCAGTGTTCATTACACCTGTTCAGTGTTCATTACACCTGTTCAGTGTTCATTACACCTGTTCAGTGTTCATTATACCTGTTCAGTGTTCATTACACCTGTTCAGTGTTCATTACACCTGTTCAGTGTTCATTACACCTGTTCAGTGTTCATTACACCTGTTCATTACACCTGTTCAGTGTTCATTACACCTGTTCAGTGTTCATTATACCTGTTCAGTGTTCATTACACCTGTTCAGTGTTCATTACACCTGTTCAGTGTGAATTTACACCTGTTCAGTGTTCATTACACCTGTTCAGTGTTCATTACACCTGTTCAGTGTTCATTACACCTGTTCAGTGTTCATTACACCTGTTCAGTGTGAATTTACAGGTGATATTAATGCTCTAACTCAGAGACTCTGTCTAGTCTCCCTCCAGAGACAGGGGGGGGGCAACCCTGTGGCACGGGGGCCAATCCAGGCAGTTCCCTTCCCCAGGGATATGGAGGAAGGGGCTGGAGAGGGCTGAGGCTGACCCAGGGAGGGGGCCCGAATCCCCAGAGAGGGTTTTCTACCTCCGCTCACGGCCACCAGGGGGCACCAGTACATCCAAACAGCACCGTGCATCAGGGATAGGGGGAGAGGTTCAGAAATCTGAGGCAGACCCAGGGAGGGGGGCCAGCCAGTTCCCTGCTCCAGGCAGATGTGGGAGGGGGCCAGAGAGGGATGGACAAACCCAAGGAGGGGAGCGACCCGGCCCCTGCCCGTGGCCACCAAGGGATGCTACTAAATTCACCCAGAGAGGGCTGGGGCCAACCCAGGGAGGGGAGCGACTGCTGGAGAGAAGGCCCGGCCAGTGGGTCTGAACCGAGCCCATAGCCACCAAGGGATGCTACTAAATTCACCCAGAGAGGGCTGGATTCACCCAGAGAGGGCTGGGACCAACCCAGGGAGCCGGAGCCAATCCCCGGACAGGGGGTCTGAACCGAGCCCGTAGCCACTTCATCCAGCTCCCTGTTCCAGCTATAAAGAGAAATAGTAACGGCATATTTTTTGTCGGCTTCAACTCCACCATGATTCGTTCAACAGCCTATGGGGTAATAAATGGTGTTTTTGTTTTTGCCCGAAAAAGACTTATTTGGTAAATACAGGCTTAGGAAATGTTCTCCGTGTTGTTGGATAAGATCATCTTCATGTCACATTGTGATGTTTCTAATCTTTGCACTGAAAAATCTATTGAGTTCCTCCACGTTGAAATGAATGGCGGCCAATTTTAAAACAGGCTGTTGTGACTGATTTTTTTCATGAAATCTATGATGACTCTATGAAACTTTTCCAATGAGTCTCCTTGTTCTGTGGGACGTTTGGTGTGGTTATCATCTATGGTACGATGTGATAATAAATCACATCCCAGAGCTGCCCATTCTGTCTCATCAATATACCCCACAATGCATGTAGGTATTTAAAAAATAAAGGGGCAGAGACAACTTTTTGTTTCCATGTCAGCTCAGGGATTAGATCTTGGAACCTTTAAAACAACTTATTTGGCCACATTTTGTGATTTTTAAAATAATTTATGTGTGGAGAAAAAGCACGTAAAGGTTCCATAATTCATAAAGATATATTAACCTTATTTTAATTAGCTATCCACCTTTTTCAGTGTCTGAAGTATCTAAGTCCATGTGGAGAAACCAAATGATGACACTTCCTATCCAATAGATGGGATTGTTTTGAGAAAAAGTACCTACTTTGTTTGATAAATAAATTAAATCAATATAACTCACTATACTTTCCAAACCACAAAGGCTGAATTAAAATGTTTTCTAAAAAAGGAATGTATTAAACTGTTTAGGAGGCAACGGAGGAAGGACCAGGGTGCAACATTTGAGAGAAATTCGCTTTTTGGTGCGCATGGAAAATGTCGGCCATGTTTTATTTCAGGTCATAAAACATGAGACCAACACTTTTTTCTTCTTACCTTCATTTAACTAGGCAAGTCAGTTAAGAACAAATTCTTATTTTCAATTACGGCCTAGGAACAACGGGTTAACTGCCTTGTTCAGGGGCAGAACGACAGATTTGTACCTTGTCAGCTCGGGGGTTTGAACTTGCAACCTTCTGGTTACTAGTCCAACGCTCTAACCACTCGGCTACCCTGCCACCCCTCCACTCTAACCACTAGGCTACCCTGCCGCCCCTCCACTCTAACCACGAGGCTACCCTGCCGCCCCTCCACTCTAACCACGAGGCTACCCTGCCGCCTCTACACTCTAACCACTAGGCTACCCTACCGCCTCTACACTCTAACCACTAGGCTACCCTACCGCCTCTACACTCTAACCACGAGGCTACCCTGCCACCTCTACACTCTAACCACTAGGCTACCCTGCGCCTCTACACTCTAACCACTAGGCTACCCTGCGCCTCTACACTCTAACCACTAGGCTACCCTGCGCCTCTACACTCTAACCACTAGGCTACCCTGCGCCTCTACACTCTAACCACTAGCCTGCCCTGCCGCCTCTACACTCTAACCACTAGGCTACCCTACCGCCTCTACACTCTAACCACTAGACTACCCTGCCGCCTCTACACTCTAACCACTAGGCTACCCTGCTGCCTCTAAACTCTAACCACTAGACTACCCTGCCGCCTCTACACTCTAACCACTAGACTACCCTGCCGCCTCTACACTCTAACCACTAGACTACCCTGCTGCCTCTAAACTCTAACCACTAGACTACCCTGCCGCCTCTACACTCTAACCACTAGGCTACCCTGCTGCCTCTACACTCTAACCACTAGACTACCCTGCCGCCTCTACACTCTAACCACTAGACTACCCTGCCGCCTCTACACTCTAAACACTAGACTACCCTGCCGCCTCTACACTCTAACCACTAGGCTACCCTGCTGCCTCTACACTCTAACCACTAGGCTACCCTGCCCCCTCTACACTCTAACCACTAGGCTACCCTGCCACCTCTACACTCTAACCACTAGGCTACCCTGCCGCCTCTACACTCTAACCACTAGCTAACCCCTACCCTGCCGCCTCTACACTCTAACCCACTACCCTGGCCTCTACACTCTAACCACTAGGCACCTCTACACTCTAACCACTAGGCTACCCTGCCCCCTCTACACTCTAACCACTAGGCTAACCCTGCCTGCCCCTCTACACTCTAACCCCTACACTCTAACCACTAGGCTACCCTGCCGCCCCTACACTCTAACCACTAGGCTAATGTGTGTTTTGTGCTGTTACTTTATTAAATGTTTCAAAACAATACATTATACTATAGACCTGCTAAATTACTCACATCCAGCATAAAAACACATTATACTATAGACCTGCTAAATTACTCACATCCAGCATAAAAACACAGTATACTAACCTGCTAAATTACTCACATCCAGTATAAAAACACATTATACTATAGACCTGCTAAATTACTCACATCCAGCATAAAAACACATTATACTATAGACCTGCTAAATTACTCACATCCAGCATAAAAACACATTATTAAAAACACTGTATTTTTTTCTGATGTAACAGTTATTCATGTAGTAAACATTGTATGACTTGGTGAAGGTGCGGTAGAAAGAAGCTGTCTTCCTCCCTGTTATTGTCACGTTCTGACCTTTATTTCCTTTGTTTTGTATTTATTTAGTATGGTCAGGGCGTGAGTTGGGTGGGCAGTCTATGTTTGTTTTTCTAGGTTTTGGGTATTTCTATGTTTCGGCCAGTGTGGTTCTCAATCAGAGGCAGGTGTCATTAGTTGTCTCTGATTGAGAATCATAGTTAGGTAGCCTGGGTTTCACTGTGTGTTTGTGGGTGATTGTTCCTGTCTCTGTGTTTTGCACCAGATAGGGATGTTTTGGGTTTTCACGTTTCTTGTTTTTGTTAGTTTGTTCATGTGAAGTGATTTATTAAAACATGAATCAAAACAACCACGCTGCGCTTTGGTCCGCCTCTCCGTCAATGGAAGAAATCCCTTACAGTTATGTTCTGTTAATTACTGATGTCCCCTTTAAGGCGGGACCCTTGGTCATGCGCAGTGTTGTTCTATGTTATTCTGGTACTAACTCGTTTGAGTAAATGTGAAGCTCCAGTTCAATTGTTTGTATTCCGAGTCTTTCTTATTACATAAATAAGTACTAAGTGTTAAGACAATGGCGACGAGGATGATTACCTGCAGTGTGCATCACGAATACAGATGGAGTTCGTAGGAAGAGAGGAAGATGTTGACCCTGTAGCACAACAGCCAGCAAGCAGTGAAGACGAGGGGAGAGCTGACGAGAACGAGGCGGCAGATCAGAGACCCGTGGAGCCGGAGGTAGAGAGAATTGCATCGGGAAAATAGATGTGTTTGATGACACGCAAGAAAACTGGGCAACTTACATTGAATGACTGGAACAGTACTTCATTGCAAACGACATTGCTGATAACAAAAGAGTACCAGCATTGTTAAGTTTAATTGGCCCAAAAACATAAAGTTTGCTAAGAGATCTGACTGCCCCTCTGAAGCCCTCAAATAAAACATTAACAGAGATTGTGGAGATATTGCGAAATCACCTATCACCTAAACCACTCCTCATCGCGGAACGTTTTCGTTTCCACAAGAGAGATCAGAATGAGGGGGAGGGTGTTAGTACATATGTATCAGTGTTGAAGAAACTGTCTGAACATTGCCAGTTGGGAGAGAACCTAAATGACACATTAAGGGATAGATTTGTTTGTGGACTGAAACATGAACACATTCAAAAACGTTTGCTCACAGAATCAGAGCTCACGATTGCAAAGGCTGTTGAAATTGCTGTGACTATGGAAATCGCAAATAAAGATGCATTTGAGTTGCAAAGTAAAAGAAGTACTGACCTGTCACAAATTTCCCTGCACAAGTTTTCACGCAGTCGACAGCGCCCCCGTGTGGCCGAAAAATGCAACAGGTGTGACAGAGATGGTGATAGAGGAATTCTAAATTCCTTTATGCTTTAATTGCCAAAACCAATTCGCACTCATTTCTAATTCATTAATGAGTTGTAAGTTCATTAATTATGCATGAAGTAGATTGAGACCAGTCTTAAAACCCAGGTAAAGAGCGTTTAATTCCAGAGAGTACTAACTACATACACAGATTTCCACAGGTTATAAACTCAAAATGACATCATCAGTTTCCCACGATAGCCCCGTTGTTTTTTGTTTAGGTCCGGAGATGCTTTCTACTCCCCTCATAAACCAGACATTACAACCTGTCTAGAAGATATACTTTTCTCTTACCAATGGAACAAAACCCAAACATTCTTATCTTGTCTGAAAAGCTTTTTCTCCCCCTTGACCTTCCCAAGAGACAATCAAATTAGTTCTGCTTACATTTTCAGTAACAGCTTAACCAATAACTTTTACTTTTCATATCATAACATAATAGTATTAGAATAAATGGTTCTAATCAATAATGTATACATAATTAATCATCTTAACTACAATTTCCTCTAACAGATGGTCACAGAGCAGAGGACTGCCGCTTCAAAGACGAAATTTGTCACAAATGCCGTAGAAGGGGGCACATTCAAAGAGCATGCAGAGCAACATTCAGTCACAAAAGGAAAAGTGAGAAAATGAAAGGGTTTGTGAATGCACAAGTTTTCACGCAGTCGACAGCGCCCCCGTGTGGCCGAAAAGTGAGAAAATGAAAGGGTCTGTGAATGCACTAGCAGGGAACAGGGGCAGTGATTCAGAGTTTTAAACACAGTGACTTCTCCCAGCAGTAGCATAACATGGGTGACACCAGATATCGAAGGCAAACCCCTCAAAATGGAGCTGGACACAGGATCTGCAGTGTCTATCATTTCCACTACCGTCTACAATGAGCACTTTAAGGCTTTCAAGCTGAAGAACACAAATGTGTTGCTGAAGACATACTCAGGAGAGAGATTGAGCCCAATGGGGGCGTTGCAGGTCAGAGTGCATTATGGGGGGCAAACACAGCAGTTACAGCTGTATGTGGTGCCTGGAACTGGCCCCCCATCATTTGGCAGGGAATGGCTTTCAAAAATAAAGCTGAACCGGTTTGACTTGAAAATGCTCCACACGTTCCAGTCCAAAGAGAAAGGTACAGACCAAAATCTGGAACGCTTGCGGAAGAAATACAACACAGTTTTCAGTGATCAGATGGGAACAGTAAAAGGCTTCACAGCAAAACGTGTACTAAGAGATGATGCAACCCTCAAATTCTGCAAAGCCAGATCTGTTCCATACTCCCTGAGACCAAAGTTGGAAGCGGAAATCGATCGCTTGCAGGATACAGGGATCCTGACGAAAGTGGACAGAAGTGAATGGGCCACACCCATAGTTCCTATTGTGAAGAAAGACGGGTCTGTTAGAATGTGTGGGGACTTCAAGGTAACTGTGAATCCAATGTTGCATGTGGACCAATAACCCCAACCACGCCTGGTTGACATCTTTGCTGCACTAGCGGGTGGGAAACACTTCAGTAAAATCGATCTGAAACAGGCTTACCTGCAGCTACCGGTTGAAGAGAGTTCCAAACAGTACCTGACAATAAACACACACAAAGGTCTATACAGGTATAACCGCCTGGTTTTTGGCATTGCATCAGCCCCAGCCATTTGGCAACGAACTATTGACCAGATTTTGCAAGGAATCCCAGGAACCCAGTGTATCCTGGATGACATGATCATAACAGGACGCACCGACAAAGAGCACCTGGCTAACCTGGAAGAGGTCCTGAAAAGACTGAAAGAGTATGGTCTACAGGCAAACTTAAAAGAAGTGTGAGTTCTTCAAAGACAAGATTGTCTTCTGTGGACATGAGATTGACTGCAATGGATTACACAAAACACAGGACAAAATCGCTCCGGAACTCGCTACAAACCGGTTCCGGTTTGGAGCGAGTGGTCGCATCGGCGCTTCGCTCCCACAGGTAGTATAACTTTTTACATTTCATTATATTTCATTATAGCACAACGGTTTGATTTGTCTAATCTTAGCAATTTCTTCTCAGCTAGCTACATAGCCGTCTTTGTATCAAAGATAATTGTGTAATTATCGTATTTCGCCGTCCTAACGTAGTCTTCACTAGCCAGCTAGCTAACGTCCACTGATTAGCTGCACTGGGAAAACTATTACACTCAACTGAACGACTTGATTAGTGTAGTGTTAGCTAGCTACATAGCAGTCTTTGCTGTCTTCGTATCTTCGTTCCAAGATAATTGTGTTGTTTAGGTTTAGAGTGTGTAGTCTTAGAGTGATTATCTTAATTTACCGAGGTTAGCTAGCCAGCTATTTGTCGTCCTTAACGTAGGAGACTCTGCTAGCTAGCCAACAGCTAGCCAACGCTAGCCAACGTCTTCTGAATAGAACTCAACAACCCGATAGCATTCACAGGTAGTATCACATTTTCATTTCATTTCATTACAGTACAACGGTTTGATTTGTTTGATCATAGCTAGCTACATAGCCGTCTTTGTATCAAAGATAATTGTGTAGTCTAGAGCGATTTTCTAGGTTAGCTAGCCAGCTATTGTCGTTCTTTTAACGCAACGTAACGTAAACAACACTACTAGCTAGCCAGCTAGCCCCCGAATAGCAGCACTGTAGAAACTATTACACTCAACGGAACGACTTGATTAGTGTAGTGTCAACAACGCACCCACTGCCAGCTAGCCTACTTCAGCAGTACTGTATCATTTTAATCATTTTAGTCAATAAGATTCCTGCTACGTAGCTTAACTTTCTGAACATTCGAGACGTGTAGTCCACTTGTCATTCCAATCTCCTTTGCATTAGCGTAGCCTCTTCTGTAGCCTGTCAACTATGTGTCTGTTTATCCCTGTTCTCTCCTCTCTGCACAGACCATACAAACGCTCCACACCGCGTGGCCGCCCTAATCTGGTGGTCCCAGCGCGCACGACCCACGTGGAGTTCCAGGTCTCCGGTAGCCTCTGGAACTGCCGATCTGCGGTCAACAAGGCAGAGTTCATCTCAGCCTATGCCTCCCTACAGTCCCTCGACTTCTTGGCACTAACGGAAACATGGATCACCACAGACAACACTGCTACTCCTACTGCTCTCTCTTCGTCCGCCCACGTGTTCTCGCACACCCCCGAGAGCTTCTGGTCAGCGGGGTGGTGGCACCGGGATCCTCATCTCTCCCAAGTGGTCATTCTCTCTTTCTCCCCTTACCCATCTGTCTATCGCCTCCTTTGAATTCCATGCTGTCACAGTTACCAGCCCTTTCAAGCTTAACATCCTTATCATTTATCGCCCTCCAGGTTCCCTCGGAGAGTTCATCAATGAGCTTGATGTCTTGATAAGCTCCTTTCCTGAGGACGGCTCACCTCTCACAGTTCTGGGCGACTTTAACCTCCCCACGTCTACCTTTGACTCATTCCTCTCTGCCTCCTTCTTTCCACTCCTCTCCTCTTTTGACCTCACCCTCTCACCTTCCCCCCTACTCACAAGGCAGGCAATACGCTCGACCTCATCTTTACTAGATGCTGTTCTTCCACTAACCTCATTGCAACTCCCCTCCAAGTCTCCGACCACTACCTTGTATCCTTTTCCCTCTCGCTCTCATCCAACACCTCCCACACTGCCCCTACTCGGATGGTATCGCGCCGTCCCAACCTTCGCTCTCTCTCCCCCGCTACTCTCTCCTCTTCCATCCTATCATCTCTTCCCTCCGCTCAAACCTTCTCCAACCTATCTCCTGATTCTGCCTCCTCAACCCTCCCTCTCCTCCCCCTCTCTGCATCCTTTGACTCTCTATGTCCCCTATCCTCCAGGCCGGCTCGGTCCTCCCCTCCCGCTCCGTGGCTCGATGACTCATTGCGAGCTCACAGA
>NC_060186.1:1667347-1677600 GCF_021184085.1 Oncorhynchus gorbuscha
GTTCAACCTGTCAAGAAGATACATGCATGTGGGCAACACCCTCTCATGCAATGCCATGCAAATATAACACTGGCTAACAAACTTCTACATGTCAACTTCAACCTGAAGAGGACCAGAGATCTACCGGGGTAGTTGACAAAGTCCTGGTACTTTAAACACGGGTTCCTGTTATTCGTAATATCATGTTACAGCGATGACATTATATTACAGAGATGTTACTAGTGGGCACCAATATTGATCCTTCAGTAACAGTGGGGACCAGAATTACTGGATCCCTTGATAAAGATTAACTAAAAAGACTGTATAAAATAAATAATACCAATACTGCTCCATATTCTCTATATTCTCTGTTTTCTATATTCTCTATGTTCTCTATGTTCTCTATATTCTCTATATTTTCTATATTCTCTATATTCTCTATGTTCTCTATATTCTCTATATTCTCTATATTCTCTATGTTCTCTATGTTCTCTATATTCTCTATATTCTCTATATTCTCTGCTCCAAGTGCATTTGCTCTGAGAAATATATTTTGTTCAACAAGAAATAAAGACCAATCGAATAAAGGTAGGGGTCATGATGATTGTTACCCCTTGTTTTCAATAGTCTAGCACCCTCCCGTGTTATTGTCTTGCTTGAATATTCACTTGCGGCCAAGTTTCAGCCTCCTTTCAGAGGCAACCAGGTTTTGGTCTAAAACGTCTTGGTACTTGGTAGAGATCATGACACCGTTGTCCTTTACACAGACACCAGGACCAGTGGAGGCAAAACAGGCCCATTACGTCAAAGATCCACCACCATATTTTACAGTAGGTACAGGGCTATTTGCTGAGTATGAATCCGTCTTTTGAGGCCAAACCACTGGTGTGTGTGGCCAAAGAGCTCTATTTTCCTCTCATCTGTCCATAGAACCTGGTTCCAATCCAATGATGTTTATCAAACTCCTGGCCTTTACATGTGTTGGTTGATCTCAATAAAGGCTTTTCCCCACCTGGCAATACTTCCAAATAACCTATTGACACGGAGGTGGCGTCTAATTGGAGATTTGTAGACTTGATGACGCCACGATACAGCAAACCTTCCGTCCTCTTCCAGGCTAGTTTACCTCTGTTCCAGTGGGGTTAAACTGCTCTATTGTTGCCCTATTAGTGGTTAGTGTTTGATTCAGTAGTTTTTCTGTTCTCAGTCAACAGCCATTTGTTTCCTTCCATGTGTTCCTTGTCTTTCACATACAAAAGCTGAAGAACACGCGCACATCCAGGTGCTTTCAGCAGGTGCTGGAGTTGTAGGTGAACTCATGGAAAACAGAAAGGAGAACGCAGCACACTGCTGCTCGTGCTCCCAGGTGATATTTATTTACAACGTTTCGACCCTGTAGGTCTTCATCAGGCATCCATATCCCAGGTGGGGGTGGAATGTCCTATATATAAGAGCGGTACTCAGTGACATCACTTCCTGAAACAGGAGGTACAAATGTATAACGTAGTTTCACGATTTTAACATTCAACGTATCAAAATATATGATCGTACACGGATAATGTGATCAATATTTACAGTAATATACACACACAATATTTATAGTAATATACACACACAATATTTATAGTAATATACACACACAATATTTATAGTAATATACACACACAATATTTATAGTAATATACACACACAATATTTATAGTAATATACACACACAATATTTATAGTAATATACACACACAATATTTATAGTAATATACACACACAATATTTATAGTAATATACACACACAATATTTATAGTAATATACACACACAATATTTATAGTAATATACACACAATATTTATAGTAATATACACACAATATTTATAGTAATATACACACACAATATTTACAGTAATATACACACACAATATTTATAGTAATATACACACACAATATTTATAGTAATATACACACACAATATTTATAGTAATATACACACACAATATTTATAGTAATATACACACACAATATTTACAGTAATATACACACACAATATTTATAGTAATATACACACACAATATTTATAGTAATATACACACACAACATTTATAGTAATATATACACACAATATTTATAGTAATATACACACACAATATTTATAGTAATATACACACACAATATTTATAGTAATATACACACACAATATTTATAGTAATATACACACACAATATTTATAGTAATATACACACACAATATTTATAGTAATATACACACAATATTTATAGTAATATACACACAATATTTATAGTAATATACACACACAATATTTACAGTAATATACACACACAATATTTATAGTAATATACACACAATATTTATAGTAATATACACACACAATATTTATAGTAATATACACACACAATATTTATAGTAATATACACACACAATATTTACAGTAATATACACACACAATATTTATAGTAATATACACACACAATATTTATAGTAATATACACACACAACATTTATAGTAATATATACACACAATATTTATAGTAATATACACACACAATATTTATAGTAATATACACACACAATATTTACAGTAATATACACACACAATATTTATAGTAATATACACACACAATATTTATAGTAATATACACACACAATATTTACAGTAATATACACACACAATATTTATAGTAATATACACACACAATATTTATAGTAATATACACACACAATATTTACAGTAATATACACACACAATATTTATAGTAATATACACACACAATATTTATAGTAATATACACACACAATATTTATAGTAATATACACACACAATATTTACAGTAATATACACACACAATATTTATAGTAATATACACACAATATTTATAGTAATATACACACACAATATTTATAGTAATATACACACACAATATTTATAGTAATATACACACACAATATTTATAGTAATATACACACACAATATTTATAGTAATATACACACACAAATTTTATAGTAATATACACACACAATATTTATAGTAATATACACACACAATATTTATAGTAATATACACACACAATATTTATAGTAATATACACACACAATATTTATAGTAATATACACACACAATATTTATAGTAATATACACACAATATTTATAGTAATATACACACACAATATTTATAGTAATATACACACACAATATTTATAGTAATATACACACACAATATGTATAGTAATATACACACACAATATTTATAGTAATATACACACACAATATTAATAGTAATATACACACACAATATTTATAGTAATATACACACACAATACACACAATATTTATAGTAATATACACACACAATATTTATAGTAATATACACACAATATTTATAGTAATATACACACAATATTTATAGTAATATACACACACAATATTTATAGTAATATACACACAATATTTATAGTAATATACACACAATATTTATAGTAATATACACACAATATTTATAGTAATATACACACAATATTTATAGTAATATACACACAATATTTATAGTAATATACACACAATATTTATAGTAATATACACACAATATTTATAGTAATATACACACACAATATTTATAGTAATATACACACACAATATTTATAGTAATATACACACACAATATTTATAGTAATATACACACACAATACACACAATATTTATAGTAATATACACACACAATATTTATAGTAATATACACACAATATTTATAGTAATATACACACAATATTTATAGTAATATACACACACAATATTTATAGTAATATACACACAATATTTATAGTAATATACACACAATATTTATAGTAATATACACACAATATTTATAGTAATATACACACAATATTTATAGTAATATACACACACAATATTTATAGTAATATATACACACAATATTTGATCAGGATACAACAACAGTATTTAAAGTTATTGAAACTATGAGAACGGTTTCTTTGTCTTTCCCCATGGTGATGGAACAGTGATCGATTTTACATGTGTGTTACCTCATTTTATACCCCAGTGAAACAGGAAGCCATGAAAGGCCACAATACAGTTCCTTCAACTGAGATTAAAAATAGAATGTTAATCCAGATAACATTTTGTTGGATTTAATTGACATGAATTGTTAGGAGTGCAAATATTTTCAGTTAGCCTGGTCCTACTAATCAAGTTTACATTTAGCCTTATCCTGCTATCTAATTCTACAGTTAGCCTGGTCCTGCTAATCAAATTTACAGTTAGCCTTATCCTGCTATCTAATTCTACAGTTAGCCTTGTCCTGCTAAACAAGTCTTGCCAGGTCTCCCTCTCAAAACAGGCTCTGAACCCTACGGGATCTTCTTAGCCTGGGCACCAGTCAATTTTGTGGTAACATTCTACTCCTTGTCAACATAACTTGGCATATGACATGGAGTACAAGAAGTGGAATCCCAACTAGCGCATATGGTTTATTGAAAGTTGTGGGAACATACATGTTTGGTTTACCATTGGTTCTGGGGAGGAAACCATCTCTGTATTAATGTTTAATGTCTCTGTGATGTTCATCTCTGTATTAATGTTTAATGTCTCTGTGATGTTCATCTCTGTATTAATGTTTAATGTCTCTGTGATGTTCATCTCTGTATTAATGTCTCTGTGATGTTCATCTCTGTATTAATGTCTCTGTGATGTTCATCTCTGGATTAATGTTTCATGTCTCTGTGATGTTCATCTCTGTATTAATGTCTCTGTGATGTTCATCTCTGTATTAATGTCTCTGTGATGTTCATCTCTCTATTAATGTCTCTGTGATGTTCATCCCCTGTATTACTAGTTGACAGAGTAATATAACTGAGGTCATATATAATGGTGTCTTTAATAATACCTAAAGTTGCATTACAAAAGTATTTTGAAGTGTTTTGTGAAAGTTTATCGTTGACTTTTTTTATTTAAAAAAATGACGTTACATTATAAGATGCTATTTTTTTCAGTTTATCACACAGTCTTCATAGATCGATATCTAGGCTATATATGGACCGATTTAATCGAAAAAAAAGACCCAATAGTGATTATGGGACATCTAGGAGTGCCAACAAAGAAGATGGTCAAAGGTAATGAATGTTTTATATTTTATTTGTGCAGTTTGTGTAGCGACGACTATGCTAATTATTTTGTTTACGTCCCCTGCGGGTCTTTTGTGGTGTTACATGCTATCAGATAATAGCTTCTCATGCTTTCGCCGAAAAGCATTTTAAAAATCTGACTTGTTGCCTGGATTCACAACGAGAGTAGCTTTAATCAATACCCTGCATGTGTATTTTAATGAACGTTTGAGTTTTAACTCGTACTATTAGCATTTAGCGTAGCGCATTTGCATTTCCAGATGTCTAGATGGGACGCCTGCGTGCCAGGTAGGACCAAGAGGTTAAACAAGATATTTTCTTCATGAAAAGATGCTCAACTATGTATATAATTGATGGCTTTGGCTAGAAAACACTCTGACGTTTCCAAAACTGCAAAGATATTGTCTGTGAGTGCAACAGAACTGATGTTACAGGCGAAACCCAGATAAAAGTCCAATCAGGAAGTGCCGCATTTTTTGAAACCGCCTCATGCCAATGACTCCTTATATGGCTGTGAATGAGCTACGAATGAGCTTACGGTTTCTACGTATTCCCCAAGGTGTCTACAGCATTGTGACGTCTTTTTATGCATTCATGTTGAAGAATAGCCGTAAGGCAGCTCCCGCAGAAAATCTTGCGTAAAGCACCCAAGTAGCCATTTTTCCAATCACTTCTTATGAGAAACCATTTGTCCCAACGGATATTTTATCGAATAGATATGTGAAAGACACCTTGAGGATGAATTCTAAACAACGTTTGCCATGTTTCTGTCGATATTATGGAGCTAATTTGGAAAAAAGTTTGTGTAGTGACTGCATTTTCCGGTCGATTTCTCAGCCAAACATGAAAAACAAACGGAGCTATTTCGCCTACAAAAATATTATTTTGGGAAAAAAGGAACATTTGCTATCTAACTGGGAGTCTCCTGAGTGAAAACATCCGAAGTTCTTCAAAGGTAAATTATTTAATTTGATTGCTTTTCTTATTTTCGTGAAAATGTTGTCTGCTGATAGCAGAGCCTAGCCATAGCATTATGCCATGATAAACTTACACAAATACTTGTCTATATTTCATTTGTGATTTTCATGAATAGGAAGATTTTCTAGGAAGATTTATGTCCGATGCGTTATGCTAATTAGTTTGAGGCTATGCGGGTTTGAGAGTCATGAGAAGTTAAGCTTTTAAATTATGTATGACACTTGTATTTTCATGAATGTTTAATATTACGATTTCTGTCATTTGAATTTCGCCCTCTGCAATTTCACCGGATGTTGTCGAGGTGAGACGTTAGCGTCCCAGTGATCCGTAAGAAGTTAATGGACCCCAGGAAGAGTAGCTGCTGCATATTCAGTAGGTCATGGACCCCAGGAGACTTATTGTTTAATATTACGATTGTTTTGAAATTGGCGCGCTCCGATTTCACTGGAAAGCTAGCGGGATCCGTGCGCAAAGAGGTTTTAATGGGGATCCTGACAAACTAAACAATCCTATCGACATTAAATATTTTATTTTATTTATTACACTAAATCAGTTTATGGGTCTATACTGTACATGGCAAATCCTCTCCGTATTAACAAAACATTATTTTTACAGTCAAAAGGACTGATTTAAATACATGTAAAGGATAATGGATAATGGTAAAATCATTATCTATTAATAATGGATTGGGCAGATGTGACACCAGCATCTTCCTCCTGAATCCTCCTCACAATGGTTGCAGAAGCTGGGGTCCTTGGGATATGTTGCCTCCTGGATTTGAGGTCTTACCAATGCCTTTCCCAGCTCCTCGAGAAAGAGCAGTCTCTCCTCTGGAGCTTCCCTCTGTTCCAATCTGGGTTCAACGCCATCCAGATGACAAACATGTTGTACACCGAGATGTCCAAGATGTTGTAGAATATCACTGGGTAGGGTTCAGCGTAGGGTTCTTCTGTTGCAGCTGTAGCCAGTCACCAACTTGTCTACATTTTCAATCCCTCCTTTTGTGGCATTGTAATCCATTATGATTTCTGGTTTTAGATGTTCCTGGCCACAAAATCTGTCATTCTGCCCCTGCAAAAGGCAGTTAACCCATTGTTCCTGGAAATAATGTGGAACTTTTCCAGAGACATTGTTGCACGGAAAAATTCTCTGTCAGTTTCTGCATCCCACAGGGATTCTGTGATCCCCCATTGGACCTGAAAACACCAGCAAGGATAAGACCCCCAAAGTATGCATTTAAATGAGTTTGGTCCATCTCTTTCCATCTCTCTCCAAAAACATCGCCTTCCCTCCAAATTCGTGCAGTCCAGAATGATTTTCTGGATGGTGTCTGGGATGAACAGTTCAAAAGAAGACTGTATGTCCTTCACATGAGTAAACTCTATCCACATCGGCCCTGGTTGCATCCTTATCACATTGGCAACCATGTTGGGTGGCTCATGCCTTGGCCAAGAACACCATTCAATTTCACAATTTGTTGGCATTCATATTTCTCCTACGGCAGGTTGCTGATGAGCTGATTGCTGACCGACTGGTCCTGGGGCTGGCTGCTGAAGGGCTGGTCCTGTGGCTGGCTGCTGACGGGCTGGTCCTGTGGCTGGCTGCTGACGGGCTGGTCCTGGGGCTGGCTTCTGAATGGCTGGTCCTGAGGCTGGCTGCTGATGGGCTGGTCCTGGGGCTGGTCCTGGGGCTGGCTGCTGATGGGCTGGTCCTGGAGCTGGCTGCTGAAGGGCTGGTCCTGGGCTGGCTGCTGACGGGCTGGCTGCTGATGGGCTGGTCCTGGGGCTGGCTGCTGAAGGGCTGGTCCTGGCGCTGGCTGCTGAAGGGCTGGTCCTGTGGCTGGCTGCTGACGGGCTGGTCCTGGGGCTGGTTGCTGACGGGCTGGTTGCTGACGGGCTAGTCCTGGGGCTGGCTGCTGACGGGCTGGCTGCTGACGGGCTGGTCCTGGGGCTGGCTGCTGAAGGGCTGGTCCTGGGGCTGGTCCTGGGGCTGGCTGCTGAAGGGCTGGTCCTGGGGCTGGCCGTTGAAGGGCTGGTCCTGGGGCTGGCTGCTGGCGGGCTGGCTGCTGACGGGCTGGTCCTGGGGCTGGTTGCTGACGGGCTGGTCCTGGGGCTGGCTGCTGAAGGGCTGGTCCTGGGGCTGGCCGTTGAAGGGCTGGTCCTGGGGCTGGCTGCTGGCGGGCTGGATCTGGGGTTGGCTGCTGACGGGCTGGATCTGGGGTTGGCTGCTGACGGGCTGGTCCTGGGGCTGGTTGCTGAAGGGCTGGTCCTGGGGCTAGCTGAAGGTCAATCTCATCCTCTTCTTACAACTCACTGTCAGACTCCGAATTGACAGAGACATGATCATCATATTCTTAAAATTCTTAATCTTGCAAAGTGGAAGACGCTACTTCCACACTAGCATCTCTATCTGCAAAGATTATTTCTAAGGCCCTCTGAGCAGAGATTATTTTTGCCATACTGATTGATTGTGGTAAGTAGCCACACATGCAAAGCTATTGATTTGTTGTGTTCCTCCTCCAATTTGCACCGGGCTGGGGTAGAGTGTTTTACAATGTATTGGAATAATGTATTGAAGTAATGTATTGTAATAACATCGAAAAGGTTCCTGCAAGACATTGTGTAGTTTCACACGCTACAACGGGTAAAGAGTGTGAGAAAAACGGTAGACCAGCAGACAAGGCAGGGAGACAAACAGACAAGGCAGGGAGACAAACAGGTTATTGGTGCTCTGTTGAAACAGCAGGCCCAGGGAAGAGGAAGACAGAGTGTTGGCACACTGCATACATTTGTTTCATTTTTACTTGTTTTCACCTACACACACACACACACACACACACACACACACAGACATTTCCACACTTTTACCAAACACCACATATGTAATATAAATGATCAGAATGTTTTATTTTAATTAAAATGTTTTATTTGTCACAGAAAATGACAAAAATGACATAATTGTGTAATCTTTCTTTTAATAAACATTGAAAATGGGTCAGACAGACCCGAACACCACACAAGGGTTAAGCATCCTCATCACCATCTCTACACACCCTGCTTTCATGCTCACTTTTACTGTGGTTTCAACCACATGGAATGCAGCCCAGCAGATGCTGTTAAAGGAGATCTACCTCTACATTGTTATTGTCAGAACATTAAAGTCTCTCCCTACTATTATAATTGAGACAGAAAGGCCTAGCAGGGTGCAACGTACTTCAACTCCTTTACATACTATTATAATTGAGACAGAAAGGCCTAGCAGGGTGCAACGTACTTCAACTCCTTTACATACTATTATAATTGAGACAGAAAGGCCTAGCAGGGTGCAACGTAAAGGCTTCAACTCCTTTACATACTATTATAATTGAGACAGAAAGGCCTAGCAGGGTACAACGTACTTCAACTCCTTTACATACTATTATAATTGAGACAGAAAGGCCTAGCAGGGTGCAACGTACTTCAACTCCTTTACATACTATTATAATTGAGACAGAAAGGCCTAGCAGGGTGCAACGTACTTCAACTCCTTTACATACTATTATAATTGAGACAGAAAGGCCTAGCAGGGTGCAACGTACTTCAACTCCTTTACATACTATTATAATTGAGACAGAAAGGCCTAGCAGGGTGCAACGTACTTCAACTCCTTTACATACTATTATAATTGAGACAGAAAGGCCTAGCAGGGTACAACGTACTTCAACTCCTTTACATACTATTATAATTGAGACAGAAAGGCCTAGCAGGGTACAACGTACTTCAACTCCTTTACATACTATTATAATTGAGACAGAAAGGCCTAGCAGGGTGCAACGTACTTCAACTCCTTTACATACTATTATAACTGAGACAGAAAGGCCTAGCAGGGTGCAACGTACTTCAACTCCTTTACATACTATTATAATTGAGACAGAAAGGCCTAGCAGGGTGCAACGTACTTCAACTCCTTTACATACTATTATAATTGAGACAGAAAGGCCTAGCAGGGTGCAACGTACTTCAACTCCTTTACATACTATTATAATTGAGTAACATCTGGTACTGAAGGATCAATATTGGTGCCCACCACTAGTAACATCTGGTACAGAATGATCAATATTGGTGCCCACCACTAGTAACATCTGGTACAGAAGGATCAATATTGGTG
>NC_060186.1:1678100-1784087 GCF_021184085.1 Oncorhynchus gorbuscha
GTAGACTGTTCTAGATAATAGATAGTAGACTGCTCTAGATTATAGATGGTAGATAGTAGACTGTTCTAGATATTAGACTGTTCTTGACAGCAGATAGTAGACTGTTCCAGATAGTAGATAGTAGACTGTTCTAGATAATAGATAGTAGACTGTTCTCGATAGTAGATAGTAGACTGTTCTAGATAGTAGACTGTTCTAGATAGTAGATAGTAGACTGTTCTAGATAGTAGACTGTTCTAGATAGTAGACTGTTCTAGACCACAGATAGTAGACTGTTCTAGATAGCAAATAGTAGACTGTTCTAGATAATAGATAGTAGACTGCTCTAGATTCTAGATAGTAGATAGTAGACTGTTCTAGATAGTAGACTGTTCTCGATAGTAGATAGTAGACTGTTCTAGATAGTAGACTGTTCCAGATAATAGATAGTAGTATGTTCTAGATAGTAGATAGTAGACTTTTCTAGATATTAGACTGTTCTAGATAGAATATAGTAGACTGTTCTAGATCATAGATAGTAGACTGTTCTAGATAGTAGATAGTAGACTGTTCTAGAGAGTAGATAGTACACTGTTCTAGATAGTAGATAGTAGACTGTTCTAGATAGTAGATAGTAGACTGTTCTAGAGAGTAGATAGTACACTGTTCTAGATAATAGATAGTAGACTGTTCTAGATAGTAGAGAGTAGACTGTTCTAGATAGTAGATAGTAGACTGTTCTAGATAGTAGATAGTAGACTGTTCTAGATAGTAGACTGTTCCAGATAGTAGATAGTAGTATGTTCTAGATAGTAGATAGTATACTTTTCTAGATACTATACTGTTCTAGATAGTAGATAGTAGATAGTAGACTGTTCTAGATAGTAGATAGTAGACTTTCTAGATACTATACTGTTCTAGATAGTAGATAGTAGACTGTTCTAGATAGTGTAGAGTAGACTGTTCTAGATAGTAGACTGTTCTAGATAGTAGACTGCTCTAGATTATAGATAGTAGATAGTAGACTGTTCTAGATATTAGACTGTTCTAGATAGCAGATAGTAGACTGTTCCAGATAGTAGATAGTAGACTGTTCTAGATAATAGATAGTAGACTGTTCTAGATAGTAGATAGTAGACTGTTCTAGATAGTAGATAGTAGACTGTTCTAGATAATAGATAGTAGACTGTTCTAGATAATAGATAGTAGACTGTTTCTAATAGTGGATAGTAGACTGTTCTAGATAGTAGACTGTTCTAGATAGTAGACTGTTCCAGATAGTAGATAGTAGACTGTTCTAGATAGTAGGTAGTAGACTGTTCTAGATAATAGATAGTAGACTGTTCTAGATAATAGATAGTAGACTGCTCTAGATTATAGATGGTAGATAGTAGACTGTTCTAGATATTAGACTGTTCTTGACAGCAGATAGTAGACTGTTCCAGATAGTAGATAGTAGACTGTTCTAGATAATAGATAGTAGACTGTTCTCGATAGTAGATAGTAGACTGTTCTAGATAGTAGACTGTTCTAGATAGTAGATAGTAGACTGTTCTAGAGAGTGGATAGTAGACTGTTTTAGATAACATATAGTAGACTGTTCTAGATAGTGGATAGTAGACTGTTCTAGATAATAGATAGTAGACTGTTCTATATAGTAGATAGTACACTGTTTCTAATAGTGGATAGTAGACTGTTCTAGATAATAGACTGTTCTAGATAGTAGACTGTTCTAGATAGTGGATAGTAGACTGTTCTAGATAGCAAATAGTATACTGTTCTAGATAATAGATAGTAGACTGCTCTAGATTATAGATAGTAGATAGTAGACTGTTCTAGATAATAGATAGTAGACTGTTCTCGATAGTAGATAGTAGACTGTTCTAGATAGTAGACTGTTCCAGATAGTAGATAGTAGACTGTTCTAGATAATAGATAGTCGACTCTTCTAGATAGTAGATAGTAGACTGTTCTAGATAGTAGACTGTTCCAGATAGTAGATAGTAGACTGTTCTAGATTATAGATAGTAGACTGTTCTAGATAATATATAGTAGACTGTTCTAGATAGTAGATAGTAGACTGTTCTAGATAGTGGATAGTAGACTGTTTTAGATAACAGATAGTAGACTGTTCTAGATAGTGGATAGTAGACTGTTCTAGATAATAGATAGTAGACTGTTCTATATAGTAGATAGTACACTGTTTCTAATAGTGGATAGTAGACTGTTCTACATAGTAGACTGTTCTAGATAGTAGACTGTTCTAGATAGTGGATAGTAGACTGTTCTAAATCGCAGATAGTAGACTGTTCTAGATAGCAAATAGTAGACTGTTCTAGATAATAGATAGTAGACTGCTCTAGATTATAGATAGTAGATAGTAGACTGTTCTAGATATTAGACTGTTCTAGATAGCAGATAGCAGACTGTTCTAGATAATAGATAGTAGACTGTTCTCGATAGTAGATAGTAGACTGTTCTAGATAGTAGATAGTAGACTGTTCTAGACAGTAGATAGTAGACTGTTCTAGATAGTAGACTGTTCCAGATAGTAGATAGTAGTATGTTGTAGATAGTAGACTTTTCTAGATACTATACTGTTCTAGATAGTAGATAGTAGACTGTTCTAGATAGTGGAGAGTAGACTGTTCTAGATAGTAGACCGTTCTAGATAGTAGACTGTTCTAGATAGTAGACTGTTCTAGATAGTGGATAGTAGACTGTTCTAGATCGCAGATAGTACACTGTTCTAGATAGCAGATAGTAGACTGTTCTAGATAATAGATAGTAGACTGCTCTAGATTATAGATAGTAGATAGTAGACTGTTCTAGATATTAGACTGTTCTAGAGAGTAGATAGTAGACTGTTCTAGATAATAGATAGTAGACTGTTCTAGATAGTAGATAGTAGACTGTTCTAGATAGCAGATAGTAGACTGTTCTAGATAGTAGATAGTAGACTGTTCTAGAGAGTGGATAGTAGACTGTTCTAGATAACAGATAGTAGACTGTTCTAGATAGTGGATAGTAGATTGTTCTAGATAGCAGATAGTAGACTGTTCTAGATAGTGGATAGTAGACTGTTCTAGATAATAGATAGTAGACTGTTCTATATAGTAGATAGTACACTGTTTCTAATAGTGGATAGTAGACTGTTCTAGATAATAGATAGTAGACTGTTCTATATAGTAGATAGTACACTGTTTCTAATAGTGGATAGTAGACTGTTCTAGATAGTAGACTGTTCTAGATAGTAGACTGTTCCAGATAGTAGATAGTACACTGTTTCTAATAGTGGATAGTAGACTGTTCTAGATAATAGACTGTTCTAGATAGTAGACTGTTCTAGATAGTGGATAGTAGACTGTTCTAGATCGCAGATAGTAGACTGTTCTAGATAGCAAATAGTATACTGTTCTAGATAATAGATAGTAGACTGCTCTAGATTATAGATAGTAGATAGTAGACTGTTCTAGATAATAGATAGTAGACTGTTCTCGATAGTAGATAGTAGACTGTTCTAGATAGTAGACTGTTCCAGATAGTAGATAGTAGACTGTTCTAGATAATAGATAGTCGACTCTTCTAGATAGTAGATAGTAGACTGTTCTAGATAGTAGACTGTTCCAGATAGTAGATAGTAGACTGTTCTAGATTATAGATAGTAGACTGTTCTAGATAATATATAGTAGACTGTTCTAGATAGTAGATAGTAGACTGTTCTAGATAGTGGATAGTAGACTGTTTTAGATAACAGATAGTAGACTGTTCTAGATAGTGGATAGTAGACTGTTCTAGATAATAGATAGTAGACTGTTCTATATAGTAGATAGTACACTGTTTCTAATAGTGGATAGTAGACTGTTCTACATAGTAGACTGTTCTAGATAGTAGACTGTTCTAGATAGTGGATAGTAGACTGTTCTAAATCGCAGATAGTAGACTGTTCTAGATAGCAAATAGTAGACTGTTCTAGATAATAGATAGTAGACTGCTCTAGATTATAGATAGTAGATAGTAGACTGTTCTAGATATTAGACTGTTCTAGATAGCAGATAGCAGACTGTTCTAGATAAAGATAGTAGACTGTTCTTGATAGTAGATAGTAGACTGTTCTAGATAGTAGATAGTAGACTGTTCTAGATAGTAGATAGTAGACTGTTCTAGATAGTAGACTGTTCCAGATAGTAGATAGTAGTATGTTGTAGATAGTAGACTTTTCTAGATACTATACTGTTCTAGATAGTAGATAGTAGACTGTTCTAGATAGTGGAGAGTAGACTGTTCTAGATAGTAGACCGTTCTAGATAGTAGACTGTTCTAGATAGTAGACTGTTCTAGATAGTGGATAGTAGACTGTTCTAGATCGCAGATAGTACACTGTTCTAGATAGCAGATAGTAGACTGTTCTAGATAATAGATAGTAGACTGCTCTAGATTATAGATAGTAGATAGTAGACTGTTCTAGATATTAGACTGTTCTAGAGAGTAGATAGTAGACTGTTCTAGATAATAGATAGTAGACTGTTCTAGATAGTAGATAGTAGACTGTTCTAGATAGCAGATAGTAGACTGTTCTAGATAGTAGATAGTAGACTGTTCTAGAGAGTGGATAGTAGACTGTTCTAGATAACAGATAGTAGACTGTTCTAGATAGTGGATAGTAGATTGTTCTAGATAGCAGATAGTAGACTGTTCTAGATAGTGGATAGTAGACTGTTCTAGATAATAGATAGTAGACTGTTCTATATAGTAGATAGTACACTGTTTCTAATAGTGGATAGTAGACTGTTCTAGATAATAGATAGTAGACTGTTCTATATAGTAGATAGTACACTGTTTCTAATAGTGGATAGTAGACTGTTCTAGATAGTAGACTGTTCTAGATAGTAGACTGTTCCAGATAGTAGATAGTAGACTGTTCTAGATAATAGATAGTAGACTTTTCTAGATACTATACTGTTCTAGATAGTAGATAGTAGACTGTTCTAGATAGTGGAGAGTAGACTGTTCTGGATAGTAGACTGTTCTAGATAGTAGACTGTTCTAGATAGTAGACTGTTCTAGATAGTAGACTGTTCTAGATAGTGGATAGTAGACTGTTCTAGATCGCAGATAGTAGACTGTTCTAGATAATAGATAGTAGACTGCTCTAGATTATAGATAGTAGATAGTAGACTGTTCTAGATAATAGATAGTAGACTGTTCTCGATAGTAGATAGTAGACTGTTCTAGATAGTAGACTGTTCCAGATAGTAGATAGTAGACTGTTTTAGATAATAGATAGTCGACTCTTCTAGATAGTAGATAGTAGACTGTTCTAGATAGTAGACTGTTCCAGATAGTAGATAGTAGACTGTTCTAGATTATAGATAGTAGACTGTTCTAGATAATATATAGTAGACTGTTCTAGATAGTAGATAGTAGACTGTTCTAGATAGTGGATAGTAGACTGTTTTAGATAACAGATAGTAGACTGTTCTAGATAGTGGATAGTAGACTGTTCTAGATAATAGATAGTAGACTGTTCTATATAGTAGATAGTACACTGTTTCTAATAGTGGATAGTAGACTGTTCTACATAGTAGACTGTTCTAGATAGTAGACTGTTCTAGATAGTGGATAGTAGACTGTTCTAAATCGCAGATAGTAGACTGTTCTAGATAGCAAATAGTAGACTGTTCTAGATAATAGATAGTAGACTGCTCTAGATTATAGATAGTAGATAGTAGACTGTTCTAGATATTAGACTGTTCTAGATAGCAGATAGCAGACTGTTCTAGATAATAGATAGTAGACTGTTCTCGATAGTAGATAGTAGACTGTTCTAGATAGTAGATAGTAGACTGTTCTAGATAGTAGATAGTAGACTGTTCTAGATAGTAGACTGTTCCAGATAGTAGATAGTAGTATGTTGTAGATAGTAGACTTTTCTAGATACTATACTGTTCTAGATAGTAGATAGTAGACTGTTCTAGATAGTGGAGAGTAGACTGTTCTAGATAGTAGACCGTTCTAGATAGTAGACTGTTCTAGATAGTAGACTGTTCTAGATAGTGGATAGTAGACTGTTCTAGATCGCAGATAGTACACTGTTCTAGATAGCAGATAGTAGACTGTTCTAGATAATAGATAGTAGACTGCTCTAGATTATAGATAGTAGTTAGTAGACTGTTCTAGATATTAGACTGTTCTAGAGAGTAGATAGTAGACTGTTCTAGATAATAGATAGTAGACTGTTCTAGATAGTAGATAATAGACTGTTCTAGATAGCAGATAGTAGACTGTTCTAGATAGTAGATAGTAGACTGTTCTAGAGAGTGGATAGTAGACTGTTCTAGATAACAGATAGTAGACTGTTCTATATAGTAGATAGTACACTGTTTCTAATAGTGGATAGTAGACTGTTCTAGATAATAGATAGTAGACTGTTCTATATAGTAGATAGTACACTGTTTCTAATAGTGGATAGTAGACTGTTCTAGATAGTAGACTGTTCTAGATAGTAGACTGTTCCAGATAGTAGATAGTAGACTGTTCTAGATAATAGATAGTAGACTTTTCTAGATACTATACTGTTCTAGATAGTAGATAGTAGACTGTTCTAGATAGTGGAGAGTAGACTGTTCTGGATAGTAGACTGTTCTAGATAGTAGACTGTTCTAGATAGTAGACTGTTCTAGATAGTAGACTGTTCTAGATAGTGGATAGTAGACTGTTCTAGATCGCAGATAGTAGACTGTTCTAGATAATAGGTAGTAGACTGCTCTAGATTATAGATAGTAGATAGTAGACTGTTCTGGATATTAGACTGTTCTAGATAGCAGATAGTAGACTGTTCCAGATAGTAGATAGTAGACTGTTCTAGATAATAGATAGTAGACTTTTCTAGATACTATACTGTTCTAGATAGTAGATAGTAGACTGTTCTAGATAGTGGAGAGTAGACTGTTCTGGATAGTAGACTGTTCTAGATAGTAGACTGTTCTAGATAGTGGATAGTAGACTGTTCTAGATCGCAGATAGTAGACTGTTCTAGATAATAGATAGTAGACTGCTCTAGATTATAGATAGTAGATAGTAGACTGTTCTAGATAGTAGATAGTAGACTGTTCTAGATAGTGGATAGTAGACTGTTCTAGATCGCATATAGCAGACTGTTCTAGATAGCAGATAGTAGACTGTTCTAGATAATAGATAGTAGACTGCTCTAGATAGTAGATAGTAGACTGTTCTAGATAGTAGACTGTTCTAGATAGTGGATAGTAGACTGCTCTAGATAGTAGATAGTAGACTGTTCTAGATAGTAGACTGTTCTAGATAATAGATGGATAAGAGCGTCTGCTAAATGACTTAAATGTAAATGTAAATGTATAGATAGTAGACTGCTCTAGACAGTAGATAGTAGACTGTTCTAGATAGTAGACTGTTCTAGAGAGTAGATAGTAGACTGTTCTAGAGAGTAGACTGTTCTAGATAGTAGATAGTAGTATGTTGTAGATAGTAGATAGTAGACTTTTCTAGATACTAGACTGTCAATAAAAAAAATGTGCTCAGAGTTTTAAAACAAATGTCTTTTTGATGAACTGTTTTGAGTTTTTGACAAAGCGTTGCTAAAATGGCCAACATACTTGTGAACACCACAAAAAAAATATTTCCCTCCCTCCCTCCCCCAGAGCTGGTTGACGAGGTGAGTATTTATGATGTCCTGTGGGAGACCAGTGAGAGAGTAGCAGATGAGATCCTCTACTCAGCCTTCCTCAGAGGGATGTATTCCAGACGTCTGCCTGCCCGCTGCTATGCTGACTTCTGCCACCAGGAGGTGCTATACCTGGACAGAGTCATCCCCATGCTGCGGGTGAAAAGAAAATACATTAAATAAAACCAATACCTCAAAGATTTACTTACTATGACTGTGATACGTGGTTGTCGTCCCTAGCTATCTTAAGATAAGTTGCTCTGTATAACAGTGTAAATGTGTGTGTGGGCCAGCTGCTGATCAGAACAGTCCAGGGTCCTCCAGACATCATGCTGTTTCTCCAGAGAACACATCAACGCTACCAGGAGTCTCTGAAAGAGGCCCAGAACCAAACTCCACCACACCTGGTAAGAAGCTCTTCTAACAATTACCTTTAAAATGTATCAGTTAATATACAATTGAATAGGAAAAACAACTAGAATATAGTAGGTGATTTATCATTTCAGTAAACCTTCCATAAACGTGTTCAATGACCCTTATTTAAACTTTTTTTGTTTTGGTTAAATTCAAGTTCAATTTCGGTTACCCAGGTTACCCAGGTTACCCAGGTTACTCAAGTTTTGGTGTATTTAGACACGCCCCCAAAACAGAAATCTCTTCTTTCTTTTCTGACTTCCTTTAGTTGGTTCACTTCATAGTATTTCAGTATTACAATAATATTCCCTTTAGCTCAGAGTGACTTAGTAAGTACATATCATTTTCAGACTTCTTTTCATACTATTTCCCCGGGGGAATCGAACCCACAACCCTGGCGGGTTTCAGATAAATCATATGTATTTTCACCTTTGGGGCTCAGTTGGTAGAGCGTGGCGCTTGCAACGCCAGGGTTGTACACCGTGTTATGCTATGGAGCGCACGGTGTTTCCAGTGCGGGTGCAGAGCCAGGTGCGGCACATACCAGCCCTTCCTATTGGCCGGGCTAGAGTGGGCATCGAGCCAGGTAAGCTTGGGCAGGCTCAGTGCTCAAGAGCTCCAGTGCGCCTGCACGGTCCGGTCTATCCAGAGCCACCTCTACACACCAGTCCTCCGGTAGCAGCTCCCCGCACCAGGCTTCCTGTGTGTGTCCTCGATCCAGTACCACCAGTTCCAGCACCACGCACCAGGCCTCCAGTGCGCCTCGCCTGTTCAGCGCAACCAGCGCTTTTCTCCTCTCCTGCGCTGCCGGAGTCTCCCGCCTGTTTAGCGCAACCAGATCCTTTCTCCTCTCCTGCGCTGCCGGAGTCTCCCGTCTGCCCAGCGCCGCCAGTGCTCCCAGTCTGCCCAGCGCCGCCAGTCTGCCCAGCGCCGCCAGTCTGCCCAGCGCCGCCAGTCTTCCCAGCGCCGCCAGTCTTCCCAGCGCCGCCAGTCTTCCCAGCGCCGCCAGTCTGCCCAGCGCCGCCAGTCTGCCCAGCGCCGCCAGTCTGCCAGGATCCGCCAGAAGTGCCAGTCAGCCATTATCTTCTAGATCGGCCAGACAACCAGTCTCTTCCAGATCTGCCAGACAACCAGTCTCTTCCAGATCTGCCCGACAACCAGTCTCTTCCAGATCTGCCAGCCAGCCAGGATTTACCGGAGCCTACTACCTGCCTGAGCTTCATCTCAGTACTGGGCTTCCTCTCAGTACTGGGCTTCCCCTCAGTACTGGGCTTCCCCTCTGTCCTGAGATGCCCCTCTGTCCTGAGATGCCCCTCTGTCCTGAGATGCCCCTCTGTCCCGAGATGCCCCTCTGTCACGAGCTGCTCCTCAGTTATGTGGGGATCTGGGTGAGGACTATTAGGCCATGGTCGGCGGAGAAGGTGGATTATCCCAGGACGCGAAGGGGAGGAAATAGGACATTTATGAAGTGGGGTCCACGTCCCGAGCCAGAACCGCCACCATGGACAGACACCCACCCGGACCCTCCCTATGCTCTTGAGGTGCGTCCGGGAGTCCGCACCTTAGGGGGGAGGGTTCTGTCACGCCTTGGTCATTGTATTTTGTGTTTTTTGTTATATGTTTGGGTAGGCCAGGGTGTGACATGGGTTTATATGTTGTGATTCGTATTGGGGTTTTATTAGCATTGGGATTGTGTATGATTAGGGGTGTGTCTAGTTAGGCTTGGCTGCCTGAGGCGGTTCTCAATTGGAATCAGGTGATTCTCGTTGTCTCGGATTGGGAACCGTATTTAGGTAGCCTGAGTTCGCGTTGTATTTTGTGGGTGTTTGTTCCTTCTCTGTGTAGTGTTCACCAGATAGGCTGTAATAGGTTTCATGTTCCGTTTGTTGTTTTTGTATTTAGTTCAGTTATTTCATGTACCGCGATACTTTCATTAAAGTCATGAGTAACCTACACGCTGCATTTCGGTCTGACTCTCTTCATTCAACAGATGAACGCCGTTACACTATCTTTATGCCTAGTCACTTTACCCTGCCTTAATGAACATACTGTATCAACCTCAAATACATTATATATCCTTATGCCTAGTCACTTTACCCTGCCTTAATGAACATACTGTATCAACCTCAAATACATGATCTATCCTTATGCCTAGTCACTTTACCCTGCCTTAATGAACATACTGTATCAACCTCAAATACATTATTATTATCTATCCTTATGCCTAGTCACTTTACCCTGCCTTAATGAACATACTGTATCAACCTCAAATGCCTGGTACCTCTGAACATTGCTCTGGTAATGTCACTCCCTGTATATAGCTCCACATTGATCTGGTACTCCCTGTATATTAGCTCCACATTGATCTGGTACTCCCTGTATATAGCTCCACATTGATCTGGTACTCCCTGTATATTAGCTCCACATTGATCTGGTACTCCCTGTATATTAGCTCCACATTGATCTGGTACTCCCTGTATATAGCTCCACATTGATCTGGTACTCCCTGTATATTAGCTCCACATTGATCTGGTACTGTTACTCCCTGTATATAGCTCCACATTGATCTGGTACTCCCTGTATATTAGCTCCACATTGATCTGGTACTCCCTGTATATTAGCTCCACATTGATCTGGTACTCCCTATATATTAGCTCCACATTGATCTGGTACTCCCTGTATATTAGCTCCACATTGATCTGGTACTGTTACTCCCTGTATATAGCTCCACATTGATCTGGTACTCCCTGTATATTAGCTCCACATTGATCTGGTACTCCCTGTATATTAGCTCCACATTGATCTGGTACTCCCTGTATATTAGCTCCACATTGATCTGGTACTCCCTGTATATTAGCTCCACATTGATCTGGTACTCCCTGTATATTAGCTCCACATTGATCTGGTACTCCCTGTATATAGCTCCACATTGATCTGGTACTCCCTGTATATTAGCTCCACATTGATCTGGTACTCCCTGTATATAGCTCCACATTGATCTGGTACTCCCTGTATATAGCTCCACATTGATCTGGTACTCCCTGTATATAGCTCCACATTGATCTGGTACTCCCTGTATATAGCTCCACATTGATCTGGTACTCCCTGTATATAGCTCCACATTGATCTGGTACTGTTACTCCCTGTATATAGCTCCACATTGATCTGGTACTGTTACTCCCTGTATATAGCTCCACATTGATCTGGTACTGGTACTCCCTGTATATAGCTCCACATTGATCTGGTACTCCCTGTATATTAGCTCCACATTGATCTGGTACTGTCACTCCCTGTATATAGCTTCACTTTGGTCTCCCTGTCTCTCTTCCTCCTCCTCTTCATCCTCCTCATCATGCCTACAGAACCTGTCCTCAATCCAGTCCTCTGTAGACATGCGTCAGTACCTCCAGGTTTTCCATAACCACACAGTAAACTCCCTGTCTCTCTTCCTCCTCCATCTCCTCCTCCTTTTCCTCTTCCTCCTGCCTACAGAACCTGTCCTCCATCCAGCCCTCTGCAGCTGTGCGTCAGTACCTCCAGAGCTTCCATGACATTGTGAATGAGGAGCCCATCTACTGGCTGGTGTCTCTTCTGCCCAGAGCCCTCCTCAGACCTTACCTGGCACAGAACCTGCCCCTGGGAGAGAGGACCAGACCCAGCCCCTGCCTCTACCCCTGGCTAAGCCTCTTCCCCTGCCCATGCTACCAGTGGGGGGGAGATGACATGAAGCCAGACCAGAGGAACCAGAAGGACAAGTCAGGGACATATTACAGGTATATTGAGGTTTATAGTGTCTCAACTCCACTTTGTTGTGTTTAATCTTGTCAAGTGTGGTGATATTGTAGAGTGACTATTTTCTATCCTGTCTCTCTCTCCAGGCATCTACTGGAGAAGTACCAGGATGTGATAGACGTCTATAAGGCTGTCAACATCTTCAGAGTCCAGATGATCAACGAGAAGACTCTCTTCACCTCCAGGTGCAGTTAGCCTAACTTATGATTGCTGTTAGCCTGGTCCTGCTAATCAAGTTTACAGTTAGCCTGGTCCTGCTATCTAATTCTACAGTTAGCCTTGTCCTGCTATCTAATTCTACAGTTAGCCTGATCCTGCTATCTAATTATAAAGTTAGCCTGGTCCTGCTATCCAGCTCTACAGTTAGCCTGGTCCTGCTATCTAATTCTACAGTTAGCCTGGTCCTGCTATCTAATTCTACAGTTAACCTGGTCCTGCTATCTAATTCTACAGTTAGCCTTGTCCTGCTATCTAATTCTACAGTTAGCCTGGTCCTGCTAACTAGGTCTATAGTTAGCCTGGTCATGCTAACTAAGTCTACAGTTAGCTAGGTCCTGCTAAACAAGTCTTGCCAGGTTTCCCTCGCAAAACAGGCTCTAAACCCTACGGATCTCCATAGCCTGGTGTCATGATGTTGCCCTCTTTGGGTACAGCAAGCCCCATCCCCCTTTCCCTGTCTTCTACACACAGGCTGCTGTGGTCAGAGAGAGGTCGTAAATTCTTGGAGGAGATGATTTCCTCATGGCCACAGTATAGAGACATAGTGAATTTTCATAGAGAACAAAGGCATTTCTTCAACCTCACAGAACTTGAGGTCCCAACAACATTTATGTTCTGAAGAAGGTATATAAGATCGGTGAAGAATCCATCTACGAACTGGTCCGTTTGGTACAATTTGGTGAAACTCATGGGAGCCAATATGACCACATTACCATAATGCTGTTTATATAATAGCCTCAGATATGAGGTTTACATCTAATTGTTGTATAAGATGAATGAGTGAGGATGATACTGTTTGAAATTAGTGTAATGTGATTTTGGACACAATTCTCTTTTGAGTTTAACTACATCAGAGGACCGTCCATGAGCCCATCCTGGGACAGGCCCTTTTCTGCAACTCCCGAATAAAAACCCCACTTTGAGAATTTTTCAACAGACCATGTTTCTCTCAATCACGAGAGGACAAAGGTTGCAGACCAGCTTACCTCGATAACGAGAGGGCCAAGGTTTGAGTAGATGGCTGAATCTTTTAACCATACCACGTGGTTAAACTCTTAGACTATCGATACTGACAGAATAAGAACAAGTCTTTGATATTAATTACTAGTCTGCAGCTAGGAATTTGGTATCATTGAACGCGAAAACCGACAACTGCCAAAACATCTATTCTATAACGACATGAATGAATGTTACTCTGAACTATCCATTCTAACTACGAGAGAGAGAGCGAGAGAGGACGGACACTCTCCAATAGAAAAAAACTTTTCAACAGAGACCCCGACGACACACTGAGCGTAAATGTATATATTGATTGCAATTGTTCCCGAATGAGTGAGCGTTCATGTGCAAAGGATTAGCATTTCAATTATTATAATGATCAACTGTGTGTTTCTTATCTCAGTCGACCACCACTTCTCTTTTGTACAACAAGCCGCGATGCCGGTTTATCCCACTAGGGAAACTCCGTTATCATTTCCTTGTAACTATCTACTGTTTGTTTATGCTTCCTAGTTAATTACAGTTACATGATTAATCAGTTTAATCACGTAATAATAATTACAGAGAGTCATTTGATAAAGATTAATCTTCAGTTTAATGATAGTCAAGACAGGACACTGGGTACCAGTCTATTTTGTGGTAACATTCTACTCCTTGTCAACATAACTTGGCATATGACATGGAGTACAAGAAGTGGAATCCCAACTAGCGCATATGGTTTATTGAAAGTTGTGGGAACATACATTTTTGGTTTACCATTGGTTCTGGGGAGGAAACCATAACTTTACTGACTGGTAAAAAGGAGCGTTTTTTTTTACTTTCTAAAAATGGAAATGAAAACAGCCTGTTCTGGGAACGATAAGTTTTAGGTTGCAGGGAGGTTTCTGACAACGTCTAACTATGGTTCCAGGGAGGTTCTGAGAACGTTTTACTATGGTTCCAGGGAGGTTCTGAGAACGTCTAACTATGGTTTCAGGGAGGTTCTGAGAACATCTTACTATGGTTTCAGGGAGGTTCTGAGAACGTCTTACTATGGTTCCAGGGAGGTTCTGAGAACATCTAACTATGGTTCCAGGGAGGTTCTGAGGTTCTGAGAACGTCTTACTATGGTTCCAGGAAGGTTCTGAGAACGTCTTACTATGGTTCCAGGGAGGTTCTGAGAACGTCTAACTATGGTTCCAGGGAGGTTCAAAGAGCATCTTACTATGGTTCCAGGGAGGTTCTGAGAAAGTCTAACTATGGTTCCAGGGAGGTTCTGAGGTTCTGAGAACATCTAACTATGTTTCCAGGGAGGTTCTGAGAACATCTAACTGTGGTTCCAGGGAGGTTCTGAGAACGTCTAACTATGGTTCCAGGGAGGTTCTGAGAATGTCTAACTATGGTTCCAGGGAGGTTCTGATAACATCTAACTATGGTTCCAGGGAGGATCTGAGAACGTCTAACTATGGTTCCAGGGAGGTTCTGAGAATGTCTTACTATGGTTCCAGGGAGGTTTCTGAGGTTCTGAGAACATCTTACTATGGTTCCAGGGAGGTTCTGAGAATGTCTAACTATGGTTCCAGGGAGGTTCTGAGGTTCTGAGAGCATCTTACTATGGTTCCAGGGAGGTTCTGGTTCCCTGAACATTTTCCTGGGAGGTTTTATTAACACTCAGAGAACAGAAATTATAGGTTATTTTGAGTTTTTTTTTTTTTTTACTCCCTGAAAATGTTCAATGAATATTTGAATAATAATTTTAATAACAGTGTTAACACATTCTGGGTTAACTTTTTGAAAGTCCAAGCACAAATATGACCAGGGGAGCAACTTTTTGTGCTAGATGGTCTGAAGTTCAGGCTCACTACAGTAGAACACATGTATCATCTCATCTAGATGGGATGTTAACACAAAACAGGTCTGGATTTCAGGCTCTCAGTGAAACACTACAGTAGAACACATGTTTCACATTAACCAGGTGATCTCTGTATTAATGTCTCTGTGATGTCCATCTCTGTGTTAATGTCTCTGTGATGTTCATCTCTGTGTTAATGTCTCTGTGATGTTCATCTCTGTATTAATGTCTCTGTGATGTTCATCTCTGTGTTAATGTCTCTGTGATGTTCATCTCTGTATTAATGTCTGTGATGTTCATCTCTGTATTAATGTCTCTGTGATGTTCATCTCTGTGTTACTAGTTGACAGAGTAATATACCTGAGGTCATGTAAGTCGCTCTGGATAAGAGCGTCTGCTAAATGACTTAAATGTAAATGTAAATGTTGTCTGTGTGATGTTCATCTCTGTGTTACTAGTTGACAGAGTAATATACCTGAGGTCATATATAATGTTGTCTCTGGCTGGAGAGTCCTAATACTTTAAATATCAAATCAATAAATCAGTGAATATCTGATGTAATCTAATCCGTCTGTATAATATTATCCTAGCTGGTTTCCCACTGGTGACGAGGAGGAAGAGGAGGACCAACCCAACCTGTGGTCTGTGGAGTCTGGTCCTGACGTTAGGGTGAGTGACATATTTATTTATGACATGTTTATCTTGTATTGAAGTCAGTCAAGGATTGTGAAAAAAATTAGATTTTATTTCACCTTTATTTAACCAGGTAGGCTAGTTGAGAACAAGTTCTCATTTACAACTGCTACCTGGCCAAGATAAAGCAAAGCAGTTCGACACATACAACAACACAGAGTTACACTTGGAATAAACAAACATACAGTCAATAATTCAGTACAAAATATACAGTGTGTGCAAATGAGGTAAGATTAGGGAGGTAAGGCACCCAATTTAGGCCAGCCCACTGTGCTTTAAGATGGACTGGCCCATCTGGCCCCAAAATTTCCCATGGCCAGTCAGTGTCTGGTTCATAGTGACTCTATTGGGACAGCTATGTCAAGAGAGCCTTTCAGATAAGATGTGTTGTCTGTCATTGGTCTTTTTGTCCTGTCCCTTAAATCTGGGTGTTTCTGTCGCCCCCTCCAGGTGAAGCTGTAGCAGTGCAGCTGTAGAATACAGGGAGCTGAGTGTGTAAGGCTGTGTGTTGTTGGTTTTATAATAATAAATAATAATATATGCCATTTAGCAGACGCTTTTATCCAAAGCGACTTGGCAGGACTGTTCCTGTTGTCAGACATATTCTACTTTTATGTTGGAAACTTCTCCAAAATAACTACTGTTCAGGCTGTATCAACACAATAACATAATGAATGTACACATTTAATTATTGTCAACAAAGGGGCTACAATAAATTAAAAAACATTTAGGTAATAAAATCATAGAATGAAACTGTGTGAACTGTTCAACTGTATTTTCATATGGGTATTGCAATGTCAATAATACACAGCCAATCACATTGCTGTGCTCTGTCTGAATCAGAAGAATTGCAGATTTACATGTTGAGGAGCGAGGATAGTTAGAAACCCGATGTTTTCTCCTCTCAGATTTACATGTTGAGGATAGATAGAAACCCGATTTACAAATGTTGTCAGATTTCATTTGAGATTTTCAGTTAGGAAACCCGATGTTGTCTCCTCTCAGATTTACATGTTGAGGATAGATAGAAACCCGATGTTTTCTCCTGTCAGATTTACATGTTGAGGATAGTTAGAAACCCAATGTTGTCTCCTGTCAGATTTACATGTTGAGGATAGTTAGAAACCCAATGTTGTCTCCTGTCAGATTTACATGTTGAGGATAGTTAGAAACCCAATGTTTTCTCCTGTCAGATTTAATGTTGAGGATAGTTAGAAACCTGATGTTCTCTCCTGTCAGATTTACATGTTGAGGATAGTTAGAAACCCGATGTTTTCTCCTGTCAGATTTACATGGCGAGGAGCGAGGATAGTTAGAAGCCTTCGGGTAGCCTTCCACAAGCTTCCCACAATAAGTTGGGTTAATTTTGGTCCATTCTTCCTGACAGAGCTCGTGTAACTGAGGCAGATTTGTAAGGCCTCCTTGCTCGCACACGCTTTTTCAGTTCTGCCCACAAATGTTCTGTAGGATTGAGGTCAGGGCTCTGTGATGGCTACTCCAATACCTTGACTTTGTTGTCCTTAAGCCAATTTGCTACAATTTTGGAAGCATGCTTAGGGTCGTTGTCCATTTGAAAGACCCATTTACGACCAAGCTTTAACTTAATGACTGAAATCTTGAGCTTCAATATATCCACATAATTTTCCTGCCTCATGAAGCCATCCTATTTTGTGAAGTGCACCAGTCCCTCCCTCCCTCCCTCTCTTTGTGAATATTAAAATATTAAAATATTTCTATGTGGGGCGCTGTCCTCGTAAATCGGACAGTGCAGGTAGATTAACTTGAATTTAAGCTTTTAACCAATATAAGACCTAAATGTTTTTATATCCATAGTTTCTATGATTATTTATTTGAATTGAGTGCCCTCAAGTATCACCGGAAGTTGTCTATGGCTGCAGGGGCAGTATTGTGTAGCTTGGATGAAAAGGTGCCCATTGTAAACGACCAGCTTCTCAGTCTCAGTTGCTAATATATGCATATTATTATTATTATTGGATAGAAAACACTCTAAAGTTTCCAAAACTGTCAAAATATTGTCTGTGAGTATAACAGAACTGATATTGCAGGCGAAACCCTGAGGAAAATCAAAACAGGAAGTGGCTTCTATTTTGAAAACTCCATGTTCCATAGCCTACCTTTGCTCCATTTAAAGGGATATGAACCAGATTCCTTTTCCTATAGCTTCTTCAAGGTGTCAACAGTCTTCAGACATAGTTTCAGGCTTTTATTTTGAAAAATGAGCCAGAACGATAACATCGCGTCAAGTTGTCACGTGAGTTTTGCTCGCGCAACAGAATTTGGAAAGGTATTGCTTTTCCCTCTCCTATGTTTGACATGTTTCTGTGGACATTATGGAAACTATTTGGAATTTTCGTCCGCGTTGTCGTAACCGCTATTTCCTGTGGATTTCTGAACATGATGACGGACTGGTCCTGGGGCTGGCTGCTGACGGACTGGCTACTGACGGACTGGTCCTGGAGCTGGCTGCTGACGGACTGGCTACTGACGGACTGGTCCTGGGGCTGGCTGCTGACCGTATGGTCAAGGAGCTGGCTGATGACGGACTGGTCCTGGGGCTGGCTGCTGACGGGCTGGCTACTGACGGACTGGTCCTGGGGCTGGCTGCTGACCGGATGGTCATGGGGCTGGCTGCTGACCGTATGGTCATGGGGCTGGCTGCTGACGGACTGGTCCTGGGGCTGGCTGCTGACGGGCTGGCTACTGACGGACTGGTCCTGGGGCTGGCTGCTGACCGTATGGTCATGGGGCTGGCTGCTGACTGGGTCATGGGGCTGGCTGCTGACCGACTGGTCATGGGGCTGGCTGCTGACGGACTGGTCCTGGGGCTGGCTGCTGACTGTATGGTCATGGGGCTGGCTGCTGACTGTATGGTCATGGGGCTGGCTGCTGACCGGCTGGATCTGGGGTTGGCTGCTGACGGGCTGGTCCTGGGGTTGGCTGCTGAAGGGCTGGTCCTGGGGCTGGTTGCTGAAGGGCTGGTCCTGGGGCTAGCTGAAGGTCAATCTCATCCTCTTCTTACAACTCACTGTCAGACTCCGAATTGACAGAGACATGATCATCATATTCTTAAAATTCTTAATCTTGCAAAGTGGAAGACGCTACTTCCACACTAGCATCTCTATCTGCAAAGATTATTTCTAAGGCCCTCTGAGCAGAGATTATTTTTGCCATACTGATTGATTGTGGTAAGTAGCCACACATGCAAAGCTATTGATTTGTTGTGTTCCTCCTCCAATTTGCACCGGGCTGGGGTAGAGTGTTTTACAATGTATTGGAATAATGTATTGAAGTAATGTATTGTAATAACATCGAAAAGGTTCCTGCAAGACATTGTGTAGTTTCACACGCTACAACAGGTAAAGAGTGTGAGAAAAAGACGGACAAGGCAGGGAGACAAACAGACAAGGCAGGGAGACAAACAGACAGACCAGCAGACAAGGCAGGGAGACAAACAGACAAGGCAGGGAGACAAACAGGTTATTGGTGCTCTGTTGAAACAGCAGGCCCAGGGAAGAGGAAGACAGAGTGTTGGCACACTGCATACATTTCTTTAATTTTTACTTGTTTTCACACACACACACACACACACACACACACACACACACACACACACACACACACACACACACACACACACACACACACACACACACACACACACACACACACACACACACACACACACACACACACACACACACACACACACACACACACACACACACATTTCCACACTTTTATTACCCTCTGGTAAAAATGATCAGAATGTTTTATTTTAATTAAAATGTTTTATTTGTCACAGAAAATGACAAAACATGACATAATTGTGTAATCTTTCTTTTAATAAACATTGAAAATGGGTCAGACAGACCCGAACACCACACAAGGGTTAAGCATCCTCATCACCATCTCTACACACCCTGCTTTCATGCTCACTTTTACTGTGGTTTCAACCACATGGAATGCAGCCCAGCAGATGCTGTTAAAGGAGATCTACCTCTACATTGTTATTGTCAGAACATTAAAGTCTCTCCCTACTATTATAATTGAGACAGAAAGGCCTAGCAGGGTGCAACGTACTTCAACTCCTTTACATACTATTATAATTGAGACAGAAAGGCCTAGCAGGGTACAACGTACTTCAACTCCTTTACATACTATTATAATTGAGACAGAAAGGCCTAGCAGGGTGCAACGTACTTCAACTCCTTTACATACTATTATAATTGAGACAGAAAGGCCTAGCAGGGTGCAACGTACTTCAACTCCTTTACATACTATTATAATTGAGACAGAAAGGCCTAGCAGGGTACAACGTACTTCAACTCCTTTACATACTATTATAATTGAGACAGAAAGGCCTAGCAGGGTACAACGTACTTCAACTCCTTTACATACTATTATAATTGAGACAGAAAGGCCTAGCAGGGTACAACGTACTTCAACTCCTTTACATACTATTATAATTGAGACAGAAAGGCCTAGCAGGGTACAACGTACTTCAACTCCTTTACATACTATTATAATTGAGACAGAAAGGCCTAGCAGGGTGCAACGTACTTCAACTCCTTTACATACTATTATAATTGAGACAGAAAGGCCTAGCAGGGTGCAACGTACTTCAACTCCTTTACATACTATTATAATTGAGACAGAAAGGCCTAGCAGGGTACAACGTACTTCAACTCCTTTACATACTATTATAACTGAGACAGAAAGGCCTAGCAGGGTACAACGCAGAGACAGAAAGGCCTAGCAGGGTGCAACGTACTTCAACTCCTTTACATACTATTATAATTGAGACAGAAAGGCCTAGCAGGGTGCAACGTACTTCAACTCCTTTACATACTATTATAATTGAGACAGAAAGGCCTAGCAGGGTGCAACGTACTTCAACTCCTTTACATACTATTATAATTGAGACAGAAAGGCCTAGCAGGGTACAACGTACTTCAACTCCTTTACATACTATTATAACTGAGACAGAAAGGCCTAGCAGGGTACAACGTACTTCAACTCCTTTACATACTATTATAATTGAGACAGAAAGGCCTAGCAGGGTGCAACGTACTTCAACTCCTTTACATACTATTATAATTGAGACAGAAAGGCATCAGGGTGGTACTGAACTCCTTTATACAATATTGAGACAGAAAGGCCCAGGGTGCCACTAGTAACATCTGGTACAGAATGATCAATATTGGTGCCCACCACTAGTAACATCTGGACAGAAGGATCAATATTGGTGCCCACTAGTAACATCTGGTACAGAAGGATCAATATTGGTGCCCACTAGTAACATCTGGTACAGAATGATCAATATTGGTGCCCACCACTAGTAACATCTGGTACAGAATGATCAATATTGGTGCCCACCACTAGTAACATCTGGTACAGAATGATCAATATTGGTGCCCACCACTAGTAACATCTGGTACTGAAGGATCAATATTGGTGCCCACCACTAGTAACATCTGGTACAGAAGGATCAATATTGGTGCCCACCACTAGTAACATCTGGTACAGAAGGATCAATATTGGTGCCCACTAGTAACATCTGGTACAGAAGGATCAATATTGGTGCCCACCACTAGTAACATCTGGTACAGAATGATCAATATTGGTGCCCACCACTAGTAACATCTGGTACAGAAGGATCAATATTGGTGCCCACTAGTAACATCTGGTACAGAAGGATCAATATTGGTGCCCACTAGTAACATCTGGTACAGAAGGATCAATATTGGTGCCCACTAGTAACATCTGGTACAGAAGGATCAATATTGGTGCCCACTAGTAACATCTCTGTAATATAATGTCATCGCTGTAACATGATATTATGGATGACAGGAAACAAGTGTTTTCAAGTACCATGACTCTGTCAACTAACCTGGTGGTCCTCTGCTCCTCTTCAGGTAAAAGTTGACATGTAGACGTTTGTAAGCCAGTGTTATATTTGCATGGCATTGCATGAGAGGGTGTGGCCCACAGGCATTTATCTTCTTGACAAGTTGCACCCCCACCCCAGGCCTTTTACCTCAGTAATAATAGAAATGAAATGAGGAAACAGATGTTGAATAACAAGGGAATGGTCAACTCCCACTGCATTCTAACAACAATGTTGTGTCTCAGCCCTTAAGGACCTCACGCTGCTTGCTTGACGAGTACCTCTGCCTTGCTAACCTCCCTCCTAAATCGTCTTACCAGTCGTTGCCACGCGAAAAGATAGCTATTGTGGGGACACTCAAAGTGGGGACACTCAAAAACCTCCAAATGATCAAAAATGTGTATTCTCTGAGCGTTAATAAATCCTCCCATCAAAACATTCAGGGAACCATATTACGAAGTTCTCAGAACCTCCCTGGAACCATAGTAAGACGTTCTCAGAACCTCCCTGGAACCATAGCTAGACGTTCTCAGAGCCTCCCTGGAACCATAGTTAGACATTCTCAGAACCTCCCTGGAACCATAGTTAGAAGTTCTCAGAACCTCCCTGGAACCATAGCTAGACGTTCTCAGAACCTCCCTGTAACCATAGTTAGATGTTCTCAGAACCTCCCTGGAACCATAGTTAGGTGTTCTCAGAACCTCCCTGGAACCATAGTAAGAAGTTCTCAGAACCTCCCTGGAACCATAGTTAGACATTCTCAGAACCTCCCTGGAACCATAGTTAGATGTTCTCAGAACCTCCCTGGAACCATAGTAAGATGTTCTCAGAACCTCCCTGGAACAATAGTTAAACGTTCCAGGAACCTCCCTGGAACCATAGTTAGACGTTCTGAGAACCTCCCTGGAACCATAGTTAGATGTTCTCAGAACCTCCCTGGAACCATAGTAAGACGTTCTCAGAACCTCCCTGGAACCATAGTAAAACGTTCTCAGAACCTCCCTGAAACCATAGTAAGATGTTCTCAGAACCTCCCTGGAACCATAGTAAAACGTTCTCAGATCCTCCCTGGAACCATGGTAAAACGTTTTCAGAACCTCCCTGCAACCTGTAAAGTTATGGTTTCCTCCCAAGAACCAATAGTAAAACAAAAATGTATGTTCCCACAACTTTCAATAAACAATATGCGCTAGCTGGGATTCCACTTCTTGTACTCCATGTCATATGCCAAGTTATGTTGACAAGGAGTAGAATGTTACCACAAAATAGACTGGTGCCCAGGCTAAGAAGATCCCGGAGGGTTCAGAGCCTGTTTTGAGAGGGAGACCTGGCAAGACTTGTTTAGCAGGACCACGCTAACTGTAGAATTAGATAGCAGGACAAGGCTAACTGTAAACTTGATTAGTAGGACCAGGCTAACTGAAAATATTTGCACTCCTAACAGTTCATGTAAATTAAATCCAACAAAATGTTATCTGGATTAACATTCTATTTTTAATCTCAGTTGAAGGAACTGTATTGTGGCCTTTCATGGCTTCCTGTTTCACTGGGGTATAAAATGAGGTAACACACATGTAAAATCCATCACTGATCCATCACCATGGGGAAAGACAAAGAAACCGTTCTCATAGTTTCAATAACTCTAAATACTGTTGTTGTATCCTGATCAAATATTGTGTGTATATATTACTATAAATATTGTGTGTGTATATTACTATAAATATTGTGTGTATATTACTATAAATATTGTGTGTATATATTACTATAAATATTGTGTGTGTATATTACTATAAATATTGTGTGTGTATATTACTATAAATATTGTGTGTGTATATTACTATAAATATTGTGTGTGTATATTACTATAAATATTGTGTGTGTATATTACTATAAATATTGTGTGTGTATATTACTATAAATATTGTGTGTGTATATTACTATAAATATTGTGTGTGTATATTACTATAAATATTGTGTGTATATTACTATAAATATTATGTGTGTATATTACTATAAATATTGTGTGTGTATATTACTATAAATATTGTGTGTGTATATTACTATAAATATTGTATATTACTATAAATATTGTGTGTGTATATTACTATAAATATTGTGTGTGTATATTACTATAAATATTGTGTGTGTATATTACTATAAATATTGTGTGTGTATATTACTATAAATATTGTGTGTTTATATTACTATAAATATTGTGTGTATATTACTATAAATATTGTGTGTGTATATTACTATAAATATTGTGTGTGTATATTACTATAAATATTGTGTGTGTATATTACTATAAATATTGTGTGTATATTACTATAAATATTGTGTGTGTATATTTCTATAAATCTTGTGTGTGTATATTACTATAAATATTATGTGTGTATATTACTATAAATATTGTGTGTGTATATTACTATAAATCTTGTGTGTGTATATTACTATAAATATTGTGTGTGTATATTACTATAAATATTGTGTGTGTATATTACTATAAATATTGTGTGTGTATATTACTATAAATATTGTGTGTGTATATTACTATAAATATTGTGTGTGTATATTACTATAAATATTGTGTGTATATTACTATAAATATTGTGTGTGTATATTACTATAAATATTGTGTGTGTATATTACTATAAATATTGTGTGTGTATATTACTATAAATATTGTGTGTGTATATTACTATAAATATTGTGTGTGTATATTACTATAAATATTGTGTGTGTATATTACTATAAATATTGTGTGTGTATATTACTATAAATATTGTGTGTGTATATTACTATAAATATTGTGTGTGTATATTACTATAAATATTGTGTGTGTATATTACTATAAATATTGTGTGTGTATATTACTATAAATATTGTGTGTATATTACTATAAATATTGTGTGTGTATATTACTATAAATATTGTGTGTGTATATTACTATAAATATTGTGTGTGTATATTACTATAAATATTGTGTGTGTATATTACTATAAATATTGTGTGTGTATATTACTATAAATATTGTGTGTGTATATTACTATAAATATTGTGTGTGTATATTACTATAAATATTGTGTGTGTATATTACTATAAATATTGTGTGTATATTACTATAAATATTGTGTGTGTATATTACTATAAATATTGTGTGTGTATATTACTATAAATATTGTGTGTGTATATTACTATAAATATTGTGTGTGTATATTACTATAAATATTGTGTGTGTATATTACTATAAATATTGTGTGTGTATATTACTATAAATATTGTGTGTGTATATTACTATAAATATTGTGTGTGTATATTACTATAAATATTGTGTGTGTATATTACTATAAATATTGTGTGTGTATATTACTATAAATATTGTGTGTGTATATTACTATAAATATTGTGTGTGTATATTACTATAAATATTGTGTGTGTATATTACTATAAATATTGTGTGTGTATATTACTATAAATATTGTGTGTGTATATTACTATAAATATTGTGTGTGTATATTACTATAAATATTGTGTGTGTATATTACTATAAATATTGTGTGTGTATATTACTATAAATATTGTGTGTGTATATTACTATAAATATTGTGTGTGTATATTACTATAAATATTGTGTGTGTATATTACTATAAATATTGTGTGTGTATATTACTATAAATATTGTGTGTGTATATTACTATAAATATTGTGTGTGTATATTACTATAAATATTGTGTGTGTATATTACTATAAATATTGTGTGTGTATATTACTATAAATATTGTGTGTGTATATTACTATAAATATTGTGTGTGTATATTACTATAAATATTGTGTGTGTATATTACTATAAATATTGTGTGTGTATATTACTATAAATATTGTGTGTGTATATTACTATAAATATTGTGTGTGTATATTACTATAAATATTGTGTGTGTATATTACTATAAATATTGTGTGTGTATATTACTATAAATATTGTGTGTGTATATTACTATAAATATTGTGTGTGTATATTACTATAAATATTGTGTGTGTATATTACTATAAATATTGTGTGTGTATATTACTATAAATCTTGTGTGTGTATATTACTATAAATATTGTGTGTGTATATTACTATAAATATTGTGTGTGTATATTACTATAAATATTGTGTGTGTATATTACTATAAATATTGTGTGTAAATATTGTGTGTGTATATTACTATAAATCTTGTGTGTGTATATTACTATAAATATTGTGTGTGTATATTACTATAAATATTGTGTGTGTATATTACTATAAATATTGTGTGTGTATATTACTATAAATATTGTGTGTGTATATTACTATAAATATTGTGTGTGTATATTACTATAAATATTGTGTGTGTATATTACTATAAATATTGTGTGTGTATATTACTATAAATATTGTGTGTGTATATTACTATAAATATTGTGTGTGTATATTACTATAAATATTGTGTGTATATTACTATAAATATTGTGTGTGTATATTACTATAAATATTGTGTGTGTATATTACTATAAATATTGTGTGTGTATATTACTATAAATATTGTGTGTGTATATTACTATAAATATTGTGTGTGTATATTACTATAAATATTGTGTGTGTATATTACTATAAATATTGTGTGTATATTACTATAAATATTGTGTGTGTATATTACTATAAATATTGTGTGTATATTACTATAAATATTGTGTGTATATTACTATAAATATTGTGTGTGTATATTACTATAAATATTGTGTGTGTATATTACTATAAATATTGATCACATTATCCGTGTACGATCATATATTTTGATACGTTGAATGTTAAAATCGTGAAACTACGTTATACATTTGTACCTCCTGTTTCAGGAAGTGATGTCACTGAGTACCGCTCTTATATATAGGACATTCCACCCCCACCTGGGATATGGATGCCTGATGAAGACCTACAGGGTCGAAACGTTGTAAATAAATATCACCTGGGAGCACGAGCAGCAGTGTGCTGCGTTCTCCTTTCTGTTTTCCATGAGTTCACCTACAACTCCAGCACCTGCTGAAAGTAGATAGATGGTAGATCTCTGGTCCTCTTCAGGTTGAAGTTGACATGTAGAAGTTTGTTAGCCAGTGTTATATTTGCATGGCATTACATGAGAGGGTGTTGCCCACAGGCATGTATCTTCTTGACAGGTTGAACCCCCCCAGGCCTTTCTGTCTCAATTATAATAGTAGGGAGAGACTTTAATGTTCTGACAATAACAATGTAGAGGTAGATCACCTTTAACAGCATCTGCTGGGCTGCATTCCATGTGGTTGAAACCACAGTAAAAGTGAGCATGAAAGCAGGGTGTGTAGAGATGGTGATGAGGATGCTTAACCCTTGTGTGGTGTTCGGGTCTGTCTGACCCATTTTCAATGTTTATTAAAAGAAAGATTACACAATTATGTCATTTTTTGTCATTTTCTGTGACAAATAAAACATTTGAATTAAAATAAAACATTCTGATCATTTTTACCAGAGGGTAATAAAAGTGTGTGTGTGTGTGTGTGTGTGTGTGTGTGTGTGTGTGTGTGTGTGTGTGTGTGTGTGTGTGTGTGTGTGTGTAGGTGAAAACAAGTAGAAATGAAAGAAATGTATGCAGTGTGCCAACACGCTGTCTTCCTCTTCCCTGGGCCTGCTGTTTCAACAGAGCACCAATAACCTGTTTGTCTCCCTGCCTTGTCTGTTTGTCTCCCTGCCTTGTCTGTTTGTCTCCCTGCCTTGTCTGTTTGTCTCCCTGCCTTGTCTGTTTGTCTCCCTGCCTTGTCTGTTTGTCTCCCTGCCTTGTCTGTTTGTCTCCCTGCCTTGTCTGTTTGTCTCCCTGCCTTGTCTGTGTGTCTCCCTGCCTTGTCTGTGTGTCTCCCTGCCTTGTCTGTGTGTCTCCCTGCCTTGTCTGTGTGTCTCCCTGCCTTGTCTGTGTGTCTCCCTGCCTTGTCTGTGTGTCTCCCTGCCTTGTCTGTGTGTCTCCCTGCCTTGTCTGTGTGTCTCCCTGCCTTGTCTGTTTGTCTCCCTGCCTTGTCTGTTTGTCTCCCTGCCTTGTCTGTTTGTCTCCCTGCCTTGTCTGTTTGTCTCCCTGCCTTGTCTGTTTGTCTCCCTGCCTTGTCTGTTTGTCTCCCTGCCTTGTCTGTTTGTCTCCCTGCCTTGTCTGTTTGTCTCTCTGCCTTGTCTGTTTGTCTCCCTGCCTTGTCTGTTTGTCTCCCTGCCTTGTCTGTTTGTCTCCCTGCCTTGTCTGTGTGTCTCCCTGCCTTGTCTGTGTGTCTCCCTGCCTTGTCTGTGTGTCTCCCTGCCTTGTCTGTGTGTCTCCCTGCCTTGTCTGTGTGTCTCCCTGCCTTGTCTGTGTGTCTCCCTGCCTTGTCTGTGTGTCTCCCTGCCTTGTCTGTGTGTCTCCCTGCCTTGTCTGTGTGTCTCCCTGCCTTGTCTGTTTGTCTCCCTGCCTTGTCTGTTTGTCTCCCTGCCTTGTCTGTTTGTCTCCCTGCCTTGTCTGTTTGTCTCCCTGCCTTGTCTGTTTGTCTCCCTGCCTTGTCTGTTTGTCTCCCTGCCTTGTCTGTTGTCTCCCTGCCTTGTCTGTTTGTCTCCCTGCCTTGTCTGTTTGTCTCCCTGCCTTGTCTGTTTGTCTTGTCTGTTTGTCTCCCTGCCTTGTCTGTTTGTCTCCCTGCCTTGTCTGTTTGTCTCCCTGCCTTGTCTGTTTGTCTCCCTGCCTTGTCTGTTTGTCTCTCTGCCTTGTCTGTTTGTCTCCCTGCCTTGTCTGTGTGTCTCCCTGCCTTGTCTGTTTGTCTCCCTGCCTTGTCTGTTTGTCTCCCTGCCTTGTCTGTTTGTCTCCCTGCCTTGTCTGTTTGTCTCCCTGCCTTGTCTGTGTGTCTCCCTGCCTTGTCTGTTTGTCTCCCTGCCTTGTCTGTTTGTCTCCCTGCCTTGTCTGTTTGTCTCCCTGCCTTGTCTGTTTGTCTCCCTGCCTTGTCTGTTTGTCTCCCTGCCTTGTCTGTTTGTCTCCCTGCCTTGTCTGTTTGTCTCCCTGCCTTGTCTGTTTGTCTCCCTGCCTTGTCTGTTTGTCTCCCTGCCTTGTCTGTTTGTCTCCCTGCCTTGTCTGTTTGTCTCCCTGCCTTGTCTGTTTGTCTCCCTGCCTTGTCTGTTTGTCTCCCTGCCTTGTCTGCTGGTCTACCGTTTTTCTCACACTCTTTACCCGTTGTAGCGTGTGAAACTACACAATGTCTTGCAGGAACCTTTTCGATGTTATTACAATACATTACTTCAATACATTATTCCAATACATTGTAAAACACTCTACCCCAGCCCGGTGCAAATTGGAGGAGGAACACAACAAATCAATAGCTTTGCATGTGTGGCTACTTACCACAATCAATCAGTATGGCAAAAATCATCTCTGCTCAGAGGGCCTTAGAAATAATCTTTGCAGATAGAGATGCTAGTGTGGAAGGAGCGTCTTCCACTTTGCAAGATTAAGAATTTTAAGAATATGATGATCATGTCTCTGTCAATTCGGAGTCTGACAGTGAGTTGTAAGAAGAGGATGAGATTGACCTTCAGCTAGCCCCAGGACCAGCCCGGCAGCAGAAAGCCTCAGGACCAGCCCTTCAGCAGCCAACCCCAGATCCAGCCCGTCAGCAGCCAACCCCAGGACCAGCCCTTCAGCAGCCAGCCCCAGATCCAGCCCGTCAGCAGCCAGCCCCATGACCAGTCAGTCAGCAGCCAGCCCCATGACCATACAGTCAGCAGCCAGCCCCATGACCATACAGTCAGCAGCCAGCCCCAGGACCAGTCCGTCAGTAGCCAGCCCGTCAGCAGCCAGCCCCAGGACCAGTCCGTCATCAGCCAGCCCCATGACCATACGGTCAGCAGCCAGCCCCAGGACCATACGGTCAGCAGCCAGCCCCATGACCAGTCGGTCAGCAGCCAGCCCCATGACCATACAGTCAGCAGCCAGCCCCATGACCATACAGTCAGCAGCCAGCCCCAGGACCAGTCCGTCAGTAGCCAGCCCGTCAGCAGCCAGCCCCAGGACCAGTCCGTCATCAGCCAGCTCCATGACCATACGGTCAGCAGCCAGCCCCAGGACCAGTCCGTCAGTAGCCAGCCCGTCAGCAGCCAGCCCCAGGACCAGTCCGTCATCAGCCAGCTCCATGACCATACGGTCAGCAGCCAGCCCCATGACCATACGGTCAGCAGCCAGCCCCAGGACCAGTCCGTCAGTAGCCAGCCCGTCAGCAGCCAGCTCCAGGACCAGTCCGTCATCAGCCAGCCCCATGACCATACGGTCAGCAGCCAGCCCCAGGACCAGTCCGTCAGTAGCCAGCCCGTCAGCAGCCAGCTCCAGGACCAGTCCGTCAGTAGCCAGCCCGTCAGCAGCCAGCCCCAGGACCAGTCCGTCATCAGCCAGCCCCATGACCATACGGTCAGCAGCCAGCCCCAGGACCAGTCCGTCAGTAGCCAGCCCGTCAGCAGCCAGCCCCAGGACCAGTCCGTCAGTAGCCAGCCCGTCAGCAGCCAGCCCCAGGACCAGTCCGTCATCATGTTCAGAAATCCACAGGAAATAGCGGTTACGACAACGCGGACAAAAATTCCAAATAATTTCCATAATGTCCACAGAAACATGTCAAACATAGGAGAGGGAAAAGAAATACCTTTCCAAATTCTGTTCACAAAGAGAGGGAGGGAGGGAGGGACTGGTGCACTTCACAAAATAGGATGGCTTCATGAGGCAGGAAAATTATGTGGATATATTGAAGCTCAAGATTTCAGTCATTAAGTTAAAGCTTGGTCGTAAATGGGTCTTTCAAATGGACAACGACCCTAAGCATGCTTCCAAAATTGTAGCAAATTGGCTTAAGGACAACAAAGTCAAGGTATTGGAGTGGCCATCACAAAGCCCTGACCTCAATCCTACAGAACATTTGTGGGCAGAACTGAAAAAGCGTGTGCGAGCAAGGAGGCCTACAAATCTGCCTCAGTTACACAAGCTCTGTCAGGAAGAATGGACCAAAATTAACCCAACTTATTGTGGGAAGCTTGTGGAAGGCTACCCGAAGGCTTCTAACTATCCTCGCTCCTCGCCATGTAAATCTGACAGGAGACAACATTGGGTTTCTAACTATGCTCAACATGTAAATCTGCAATTCTTCTGATTCAGACAGAGCACAGCAATGTGATTGGCTGTGTATTATTGACATTGCAATACCCATATGAAAATACAGTTGAACAGTTCACACAGTTTCATTCTATGATTTTATTACCTAAATGTTTTTTATTTCATTGTAGCCCCTTTGTTGACAATAATTAAATGTGTACATTCATTATGTTATTGTGTTGATACAGCCTGAACAGTAGTTATTTTGGAGAAGTTTCCAACATAAAAGTAGAATATGTCTGACAAGAGGAACAGTCCTGCCCAGTGTGAAAACCAGCAACACACAGCCTTACACACTCAGCTCCCTGTATTCTACAGCTGCACTGCTACAGCTTCACCTGGAGGGGGCGACAGAAACACCCAGATTTAAGGGATAGGACAAAAAGACCAATGACAGACAACACATCTTATCTGAAAGGCTCTCTTGACATAGCTGTCCCAATAGAGTCACTATGAACCAGACACTGACTGGCCATGGGAAATTTTGGGGCCAGTCCATCTTAAAGCACAGTGGGCTGGCCTAAATTGGGTGCCTTACCTCCCTAATCTTACCTCATTTGCACACACTGTATATTTTGTACTGAATTATTGACTGTATGTTTGTTTATTCCATGTGTAACTCTGTGTTGTTGTATGTGTCGAACTGCTTTGCTTTATCTTGGCCAGGTAGCAGTTGTAAATGAGAACTTGTTCTCAACTAGCCTACCTGGTTAAATAAAGGTGAAATAAAATTAAAAAAAATTCACAATCCTCGACTGACTTCAATACAAGATAAACATGTCATAAATAAATATGTCACTCACCCTAACGTCAGGACCAGACTCCACAGACCACAGGTTGGGTTGGTCCTCCTCTTCCTCCTCGTCACCAGTGGGAAACCAGCTAGGATAATATTATACAGACGGATTAGTTTACATCAGATATTCACTGATTTATTGATTTGATATTTAAAGTATTAGGACTCTCCAGCCAGAGACAACATTATATATGACCTCAGGTATATTACTCTGTCAACTAGTAACACAGAGATGAACATCACAGAGACATTAATACAGAGATGAACATCACAGAGATATTTAACATTAATACAGAGATGAACATCACAGAGACATTAACACAGAGATGAACATCACAGAGACATTAACACAGAGATGAACATCACAGAGATATTTAACATTAATACAGAGATGAACATCACAGAGACATTAATACAGAGATGAACATCACAGAGACATTAACACAGAGATGAACATCACAGAGATATTTAACATTAATACAGAGATGAACATCACAGAGACATTAACACAGAGATGAACATCACAGAGACATTAACACAGAGATGAACATCACAGAGACATTAACACAGAGATGAACATCACAGAGACATTAATACAGAGATGAACATCACAGAGACATTAACACAGAGATGAACATCACAGAGATATTTAACATTAATACAGAGATGAACATCACAGAGACATTAACACAGAGATGAACATCACAGAGACATTAATACAGAGATGAACATCACAGAGACATTAACACAGAGATGAACATCACAGAGATATTTAACATTAATACAGAGATGAACATCACAGAGACATTAACACAGAGATGAACATCACAGAGACATTAACACAGAGATGAACATCACAGAGACATTAACACAGAGATGAACATCACAGAGACATTAACACAGAGATGAACATCACAGAGACATTAACACAGAGATGAACATCACAGAGACAACATTATATATGACCTCAGTTATATTACTCTGTCAACTAGTAACACAGAGATGAACATCACAGAGACAACATTATATATGACCTCAGTTATATTACTCTGTCAACTAGTAACACAGAGATGAACATCACAGAGATATTAAACATTAACACAGAGATGGACATCACAGAGACATTAATACAGAGATGAACATCACAGAGACATTAACACAGAGATGAACATCACAGAGACATTAACACAGAGATGAACATCACAGAGACATTAATACAGAGATCACCTGGTTAATGTGAAACATGTGTTCTACTGTAGTGTTTCACTTAGAGCCTGAAATCCAGACCTGTTTTGTGTTAACATCCCATCTAGATGAGATGATACATGTGTTCTACTGTAGTGAGCCTGAACTTCAGACCATCTAGCACAAAAAGTTGCTCCCCTGGTCATATTTGTGCTTGGACTTTCAAAAGGTTAACCCAGAATGTGTTAACACTGTTATTAAAATTATTATTCAAATATTCATTGAACATTTTCAGGAAGTAAAAAAAAATAACCTATAATTTCTGTTCTCTGAGTCTCAGCCTGAGTCCTGTCTCAGCCTCCAGTATTTATGCTGCAGTAGTTTATGTGTCGGGGGGCTAGGGTCAGTTTGTTTATCTGGAGTACTTCTCCTGTCCTATTCGGTGTCCTGTGTAAATCTAAGTGTGCGTTCTCTAATTCTCTCCTTCTCTCTTTCTTTCTCTCTCTCGGAGGACCTGAGCCCTAGAACCATGCCCCAGGACTACCTGACATGATGACTCCTTGCTGTCCCCAGTCCACCTGGCCATGCTGCTGCTCCAGTTTCAACTGGCCTGGGCCCTAGGACCATGTCCCAGGACTACCTGACATGAGGACTCCTTGCTGTCCCCAGTCCACCTGGCCATGCTCCTGCTCCAGTTTCAACTGTTCTGCCTTACTATTATTCAACCATGCTGGTCATTTATGAACATTTGAACATCTTGGCCACGTTCTGTTATAATCTCCACCCGGCACAGCCAGAAGAGGACTGGCCACCCCACATATGCTCTCTCTAATTCTCTCTTTCTTTCTCTCTCTCGGAGGACCTGAGCCCTAGGACCGTGCCCCAGGACTACCTGACATGATGGCTCCTTGCTGTCCCCAGTCCACCTGACTGTGCTGCTGCTCCAGTTTCAACTGTTCTGCCTTATTATTATTTGACCATGCTGGTCATTTATGAACATTTGAACATCTTGGTCATGTTCTGTTATAATCTCTACCCGGCACAGCCAGAAGAGGACTGGCCACCCCACATAGCCCGGTTCCTCTCTAGGTTTCTTCCTAGGTTTTGGCCTTTCTAGGGAGTTTTTCCTAGCCACCGTGCTTTTACACCTGCATTGTTTGCTGTTTGGGGTTTTAGGCTGGGTTTCTGTACAGCACTTTGAGATATCAGCTGATGTACGAAGGGCTATATAAATAAATTTGATTTGATTTGATTTGATTTACTAAAACCTCTCAGGAAAATGTTCAGGGAACCAGAACCTCCCTGGAACCATAGTAAGATGCTCTCAGAACCTCAGAACCTCCCTGGAACCATAGTTAGACGTTCTCAGAACCTCCCTGGAACCATAGATAGACGTTCTCAGATCCTCCCTGGAACCATAGTTAGATGATATCAGAACCTCCCTGGAACCATAGTAAGACGTTCTCAGAACCTCAGAAACCTCCCTGGAACCATAGTTAGACATTCTCAGAACCTCCCTGGAACCATAGTTAGACGTTCTCAGATCCTCCCTGGAACCATAGTTAGATGATATCAGAACCTCCCTGGAACCATAGACCATAGTAAGACATTCTCAGAACCTCCCTGGAACCATAGTTAGACGTTCTCAGAGCCTCCCTGGAACCATAGTTAGATGTTCTCAGAACCTCAGAACCTCCCTGGAACCATAGTTAGACTTTCTCAGAACCTCCCTGGAACCATAGTAAGACGCTCTTTGAACCTCCCTGGAACCATAGTAAGACGTTCTCAGAACCTCAGAAACCTCCCTGGAACCATAGTTAGACATTCTCAGAACCTCCCTGGAACCATAGTTAGACGTTCTCAGATCCTCCCTGGAACCATAGTTAGATGATATCAGAACCTCCCTGGAACCATAGACCATAGTAAGACATTCTCAGAACCTCCCTGGAACCAAATCAAATCAAATCAAATCAAATTTATTTATATAGCCCTTCGTACATCAGCTGATATCTCAAAGTGCTGTACAGAAACCCAGCCTAAAACCCCAAACAGCAAACAATGCAGGTGTAAAAGCACGGTGGCTAGGAAAAACTCCCTAGAAAGGCCAAAACCTAGGAAGAAACCTAGAGAGGAACCGGGCTATGTGGGGTGGCCAGTCCTCTTCTGGCTGTGCCGGGTAGAGATTATAACAGAACATGACCAAGATGTTCAAATGTTCATAAATGACCAGCATGGTCAAATAATAGTAAGGCAGAACAGTTGAAACTGGAGCAGGAGCATGGCCAGGTGGACTGGGGACAGCAAGGAGTCCTCATGTCAGGTAGTCCTGGGACATGGTCCTAGGGCTCAGGTCCTCCGAGAGAGAGAAAGAAAGAGAGAAGGAGAGAATTAGAGAACGCACACTTAGATTCACACAGGACACCTGAATAGGACAGGAGAAGTACTCCAGATAAACAAACTGACCCTAGCCCCCGACACATAAACTACTGCAGCATAAATACTGGAGGCTGAGACAGGAGGGGTCAGGAGACACTGTGGCCCCATCCGAGGACACCCCGGACAGGGCCAAACAGGAAGGATATAACCCCACCCACTTTGCCAAAGCACAGCCCCCACACCACTAGAGGGAAATCTTCAACCACCAACTTACCATCCTGAGACAAGGCCGAGTATAGCCCACAAAGATCTCCGACACGGTACAACCCAAGGGGTGGGGGGAACCCAGACAGGCCGACCACAACAGTGAATCAACCCACCCAGGTGACGCATCCCCCCAGGGACGGCACGAGAGAGCCCCAGCAAGCCAGTGACTCAGCCCCGTAACAGGGTTAGAGGCAGAGAATCCCAGTGGAAAACGGGGAACCGGCCAGGCAGAGACAGCAAGGGCGGTTCGTTGCTCCAGAGCCTTTCCGTTCACCTTCCCACTCCTGGGCCAGACTACACTCAATCATATGACCCACTGAAGAGATGAGTCTTCAGTAAAGACTTAAAGGTTGAGACCGAGTTTGCGTCTCTGACATGGGTAGGCAGACCGTTCCATAAAAATGGAGCTCTATAGGAGAAAGCCCTGCCTCCAGCTGTTTGCTTAGAAATTCTAGGGACAATTAGGAGGCCTGCGTCTTGTGACCGTAGCGTACGTATAGGTATGTACGGCAGGACCAAATCAGAGAGGTAGGTAGGAGCAAGCCCATGTAATGCTTTGTAGGTTAGCAGTAAAACCTTGAAATCAGCCCTTGCTTTGACAGGAAGCCAGTGTAGAGAGGCTAGCACTGGAGTAATATGATCAAATTTTTTGGTTCTAGTCAGGATTCTAGCAGCCGTATTTAGCACTAACTGAAGTTTATTTAGTGCTTTATCCGGGTAGCCGGAAAATAGAGCATTGCAGTAGTCTAACCTAGAAGTGACAAAAGCATGGATTAATTTTTCTGCATCATTTTTGGACAGAAAGTTTCTGATTTTTGCAATGTTACGTAGATGGAAAAAGCTGTCCTCGAAATGGTCTTGATATGTTCTTCAAAAGAGAGATCAGGGTCAGAGTAACGCCGAGGTCCTTCACAGTTTTATTTGAGACGACTGTACAACCATTAAGATTAATTGTCAGATTCAACAGAAGATCTCTTTGTTTCTTGGGACCTAGAACAAGCATCTCTGTTTTGTCCGAGTTTAATAGTAGAAAGTTTGCAGCCATCCACTTCCTTATGTCTGAAACACATGCTTCTAGCGAGGGCAATTTTGGTGCTTCACCATGTTTCATTGAAATGTACAGCTGTGTGTCATCCGCATAGCAGTGAAAGTTTACATTATGTTTTCGAATAACATCCCCAAGAGGTAAAATATATAGTGAAAACAATAGTGGTCCTAAAACAGAACCTTGAGGAACACCGAAATGTACAGTTGATTTGTCAGAGGACAAACCATTCACAGAGACAAACTGATATCTTTCCGACAGATAAGACCTAAACCAGGCCAGAACATGTCCGTGTAGACCAATTTGGGTTTCCAATCTCTCCAAAAGAATGTGGTGATCGATGGTATCAAAAGCAGCACTAAGGTCTAGGAGCACGAGGACAGATGCAGAGCCTCGGTCCGATGCCATCAAAATGTCATTTACCACCTTCACAAGTGCCGTCTCAGTGCTATGATGGGGTCTAAAACCAGACTGAAGCATTTCGTATACATTGTTTGTCTTCAGGAAGGCAGTGAGTTGCTGCGCAACAGCCTTCTCTAAAATCTTTGAGAGGAATGGAAGATTCGATATAGGCCGATAGTTTTTTATATTTTCTGGGTCAAGGTTTGGCTTTTTCAAGAGAGGCTTTATTACTGCCACTTTTAGTGAGTTTGGTACACATCCAGTGGATAGAGAGCCGTTTATTATGTTCAACATAGGAGGGCCAAGCACAGGAAGCAGCTCTTTCAGTAGTTTAGTTGGAATAGGGTCCAGTATACAGCTTGAAGGTTTAGAGGCCATGATTATTTTCATCATTGTGTCAAGAGATATAGTACTAAAACACTTGAGCGTCTCTCTTGATCCTAGGTCCTGGCAGAGTTGTGCAGACTCAGGACAACTGAGGTTTGGAGGAATACGCAGGTTTAAAGAGGAGTCCGTAATTTGCTTTCTAATAATCATAATCTTTTCCTCAAAGAAGTTCATGAATTTATCACTGCTAAAGTGCAAGTCATCCTCTCTTGGGGAATGCTGCTTTTTAGTAGTAGTTAGACATAGTTAGACATTCTCAGAACCTCCCTGGAACCATAGTTAGACGTTCTCAGATCCTCCCTGGAACCATAGTTAGATGATATCAGAACCTCCCTGGAACCATAGACCATAGTAAGACATTCTCAGAACCTCCCTGGAACCATAGTTAGACGTTCTCAGAGCCTCCCTGGAACCATAGTTAGATGTTCTCAGAACCTCCCTGGAACCATAGTTAGATGTTCTCAGAACCTCAGAACCTCCCTGGAACCATAGTTAGACTTTCTCAGAACCTCCCTGGAACCATAGTAAGACTCTCTTTGAACCTCCCTGGAACCATAGTAAGACGTTCTCAGAACCTCAGAACCTCCCTGGAACCATAGTTAGATGTTCTCAGAACCTCCCTGGAACCATAGTAAGACGTTCTCAGAACCTCCCTGAAACCATAGTAAGATGTTCTCAGAACCTCCCTGGAACCATAGTAAAACGTTCTCAGAAACCTCCCTGCAACCTAAAACTTATCGTTCCCAGAACAGGCTGTTTTCATTTCCATTTTTAGAAAGTAAAAAAAAACGCTCCTTTTTACCAGTCAGTAAAGTTATGGTTTCCTCCCCAGAACCAATGGTAAACCAAAAATGTATGTTCCCACAACTTTCAGCAAATCAAATGCGCTAGTTGGGATTCCACTTCTTGTACTCCATGTCATATGCCAAGTTATGTTGACAAGGAGTAGAATGTTACCACAAAATAGACTGGTACCCAGTGTCCTGTCTTTACTATCATTAAACTGAAGATTAATCTTTATCAAATGACTCTCTGTAATTATTATTACGTGATTAAACTGATTAATCATGTAACTGTAATTAACTAGGAAGCATAAACAAACAGTAGATAGTTACAAGGAAATGATAACGGAGTTTCCCTAGTGGGATAAACCGGCATCGCGGCTTGGTGTACAAAAGAGAAGTGGTGGTCGACTGAGATAAGAAACACACAGTTGATCATTATAACAATTGAAATGCTAATCCTTTGCACATGAACGCTCACTCATTCGGGAACAATTGCAATCAATATATATATTTACGCTCAGTGTGTCGTCGGGGTCTCTGTTGAAAAGTTTTTTTCTATTGGAGAGTGTCCGTCCTCTCTCGCTCTCTCTCTCTCGTAGTTAGAATGGATAGTTCAGAGTAACATTCATTCATGTCGTTATAGAATAGATGTTTTGGCAGTTGTCGGTCTTCGCGTTCAATGATACCAAATTCCTAGCTGCAGACTAGTAATTAATATCAAAGACTTGTTCTTATTCTGTCAGTATCGATAGTCTAAGAGTTTAACCACGTGGTATGGTTAAAAGATTCAGCCATCTACTCAAACCTTGGCCCTCTCGTTATCGAGGTAAGCTGGTCTGTAACCTTTGTCCTCTCGTGATTGAGAGAAACATGGTCTGTTGAAAAATTCTCAAAGTGGGGTTTTTATTCTGGAGTTGCAGAAAAGGGCCTGTCCCAGGATGGGCTCATGGACGGTCCTCTGATGTAGTTAAACTCAAAAGAGAATTGTGTCCAAAATCACATTACACTAATTTCAAACAGTATCATCCTCACTCATTCATCTTATACAACATTTAGATGTAAACCTCATATCTGAGGCTATTATATAAACAGCATTATGGTAATGTGGTCATATTGGCTCCCATGAGTTTCACCAAATTGTACCAAACGGACCAGTTCGTAGATGGATTCTTCACCGATCTTATATACCTTCTTCAGAACATAAATGTTGTTGGGACCTCAAGTTCTGTGAGGTTGAAGAAATGCCTTTGTTCTCTATGAAAATTCACTCTGTCTCTATACTGTGGCCATGAGGAAATCATCTCCTCCAAGAATTTACGACCTCTCTCTGACCACAGCAGCCTGTATGTAGAAGACAGGGAAAGGGGGATGGGGCTTGCTGTACCCAAAGAGGGCAACATCATGACACCAGGCTATGGAGATCCGTAGGGTTTAGACTCTAAACTTTAGAGCCTGTTTTGCGAGGGAAACCTGGCAAGACTTGTTTAGCAGGACCTAGCTAACTGTAGACTTAGTTAGCATGACCAGGCTAACTATAGACCTAGTTAGCAGGACCAGGCTAACTGTAGAATTAGATAGCAGGACCAGGTTAACTGTATAATTAGATAGCAGTACCAGGCTAACTGTAGAATTAGATAGCAGGACCAGGCTAACTGTAGAATTAGATAGCAGGACCAGGCTAACTGTAGAGCTGGATAGCAGGACCAGGCTAACTGTATAATTAGATAGCAGGATCAGGCTAACTGTAGAATTAGATAGCAGGACAAGGCTAACTGTAGAATTAGATAGCAGGACCAGGCTAACTGTAAACTTGATTAGCAGGACCAGGCTAACAGCAATCATAAGTTAGGCTAACTGCACCTGGAGGTGAAGAGAGTCTTCTCGTTGATCATCTGGACTCTGAAGATGTTGACAGCCTTATAGACGTCTATCACATCCTGGTACTTCTCCAGTAGATGCCTGGAGAGAGAGACAGGATAGAAAATAGTCACTCTACAATATCACCACACTTGACAAGATTAAACACAACAAAGTGGAGTTGAGACACTATAAACCTCAATATACCTGTAATATGTCCCTGACTTGTCCTTCTGGTTCCTCTGGTCTGGCTTCATGTCATCTCCCCCCCACTGGTAGCATGGGCAGGGGAAGAGGCTTAGCCAGGGGTATAGGCAGGGGCTGGGGCCTGGTCTGGTCCTCTCTCCCAGGGGCAGGTTCTGTGCCAGGTAAGGTCTGAGGAGGGCTCTGGGCAGAAGAGACACCAGCCAGTAGATGGGCTCCTCATTCACAATGTCATGGAAGCTCTGGAGGTACTGACGCACAGCTGCAGAGGGCTGGATGGAGGACAGGTTCTGTAGGCAGGAGGAAGAGGAAAAGGAGGAGGAGATGGAGGAGGAAGAGAGACAGGGAGTTTACTGTGTGGTTATGGAAAACCTGGAGGTACTGACGCATGTCTACAGAGGACTGGATTGAGGACAGGTTCTGTAGGCAGGAGGAGGAGGATGATGAGGAGGAGGAAGAGAGACAGGGAGACCAAGGTGAAGCTATATACAGGGAGTGACAGTACCAGATCAATGTGGAGCTATATACAGGGAGTACCAGATCAATGTGGAGCTATATACAGGGAGTAACAGTACCAGATCAATGTGGAGCTATATACAGGGAGTAACAGTACCAGATCAATGTGGAGCTATATACAGGGAGAACCAGATCAATGTGGAGCTATATACAGGGAGTACCAGTACCAGATCAATGTGGAGCTATATACAGGGAGTACCAGTACCAGATCAATGTGGAGCTATATACAGGGAGTACCAGATCAATGTGGAGCTAATATACAGGGAGTAACAGTACCAGATCAATGTGGAGCTATATACAGGGAGTACCAGATCAATGTGGAGCTATATACAGGAAGTACCAGATCAATGTGGAGCTATATACAGGGAGTAACAGTACCAGATCAATGTGGAGCTATATACAGGGAGTAACAGTACCAGATCAATGTGGAGCTATATACAGGGAGTAACAGTACCAGATCAATGTGGAGCTATATACAGGGAGTAACAGTACCAGATCAATGTGGAGCTATATACAGGGAGTACCAGTACCAGATCAATGTGGAGCTATATACAGGGAGTGACAGTACAACATCAATGTGGAGCTAATATACAGGGAGTACCAGATCAATGTGGAGCTAATATACAGGGAGTACCAGATCAATGTGGAGCTAAAATACAGGAAGTACCAGATCAATGTGGAGCTATATACAGGGAGTAACAGTACCAGATCAATGTGGAGCTATATACAGGGAGTACCAGATCAATGTGGAGCTAATATACAGGGAGTGACAGTACCAGATCAATGTGGAGCTAATATACAGGGAGTACCAGATCAATGTGGAGCTAATATACAGGGAGTACCAGATCAATGTGGAGCTATATACAGGGAGTAACATTACCAGATCAATGTGGAGCTAATATACAGGGAGTACCAGATCAATGTGGAGCTATATACAGGGAGTACCAGATCAATGTGGAGCTATATACAGGGAGTAAAAGTAACAGATCAATGTGGAGCTATATACAGGGAGTAACAGTACCAGATCAATGTGGAGCTATATACAGGGAGTACCAGATCAATGTGGAGCTAATATACAGGGAGTGACAGTACCAGATCAATGTGGAGCTAATATACAGGGAGTACCAGATCAATGTGGAGCTATATACAGGGAGTACCAGATCAATGTGGAGCTAATATACAGGGAGTACCAGATCAATGTGGAGCTATATACAGGGAGTAACATTACCAGATCAATGTGGAGCTAATATACAGGGAGTACCAGATCAATGTGGAGCTATATACAGGGAGTAACAGTACCAGATCAATGTGGAGCTAATATACAGGGAGTACCAGATCAATGTGGAGCTATATACAGGGAGTAACATTACCAGATCAATGTGGAGCTAATATACAGGGAGTACCAGATCAATGTGGAGCTATATACAGGGAGTAACATTACCAGATCAATGTGGAGCTATATACAGGGAGTAACAGTACCAGATCAATGTGGAGCTATATACAGGGAGTACCAGTACCAGATCAATGTGGAGCTATATACAGGGAGTGACAGTACCAGATCAATGTGGAGCTAATATACAGGGAGTGACAGTACCAGATCAATGTGGAGCTATATACAGGGAGTACCAGATCAATGTGGAGCTAATATACAGGGAGTACCAGATCAATGTGGAGTTAATATACAGGGAGTACCAGATCAATGTGGAGCTATATACAGGGAGTGACAGTACCAGATCAATGTGGAGCTATATACAGGGAGTACCAGATCAATGTGGAGCTAATATACAGGGAGTACCAGATCAATGTGGAGCTAATATACAGGGAGTACCAGATCAATGTGGAGCTAATATACAGGGAGTACCAGATCAATGTGGAGCTATATACAGGGAGTGACATTACCAGAGCAATGTTCAGAGGTACCAGGCATTTGAGGTTGATACAGTATGTTCATGAAGGCAGGGTAAAGTGACTAGGCATAAGGATAGATAATAATAATGTATTTGAGGTTGATACAGTATGTTCATTAAGGCAGGGTAAAGTGACTAGGCATAAGGATAGATCATGTATTTGAGGTTGATACACTATGTTCATGAAGGCAGGGTAAAGTGACTAGGCATAAGGATAGATAATGTATTTGAGGTTGATACAGTATGTTCATTAAGGCAGGGTAAAGTGACTAGGCATAAGGATAGATAATAATAATGTATTTGAGGTTGATACAGTATGTTCATTAAGGCAGGGTAAAGTGACTAGGCATAAGGATAGATCATGTATTTGAGGTTGATACAGTATGTTCATTAAGGCAGGTAAAGTGACTAGGCATAAGGATAGATCATGTATTTGAGGTTGATACAGTATGTTCATTAAGGCAGGGTAAAGTGACTAGGCATAAGGATAGTGTAACTGCGTTCATCTGTTGAATGAAGAGAGTCAGACCGAAATGCAGCGTGTAGGTTACTCATGACTTTAATGAAAGTATCGCGGTACATGAAATAACTGAACTAAATACAAAAACAACAAACGGAACGTGAAACCTATTACAGCCTATCTGGTGAAACTACACAGAGAAGGAACAAACACCCACAAAATACAAAGCGAACTCAGGCTACCTAAATACAGTTCCCAATCCGAGACAACGAGAATCACCTGATTCCAATTGTGAACCGCCTCAGGCAGCCAAGCCTATACAACACCCCTAATCATACACAATCCCAATGCTAATAAAACCCCAATACGAATCACAACATATAAACCCATGTCACACCCTGGCCTACCCAAACATATAACAAAAAACACAAAATACAATGACCAAGGCGTGACAGAACCCTCCCCCCTAAGGTGCGGACTCCCGGACGCACCTCAAGAGCATAGGGAGGGTCCGGGTGGGTGTCTGTCCATGGTGGCGGTTCTGGCTCGGGACGTGGACCCCACTCCATAAATGTCCTATTTCCTCCCCTTCGCGTCCTGGGATAATCCACCTTCTCCGCCGACCATGGCCTAATAGTCCTCACCCAGATCCCCACATAACTGAGGAGCAGCTCGTGACAGAGGGGCATCTCGGGACAGAGGGGCATCTCAGGACAGAGGGGCATCTCAGGACAGAGGGGCATCTCAGGACTGAGGGGAAGCCCAGTACTGAGGGGAAGCCCAGTACTGAGAGGAAGCCCAGTACTGAGATGAAGCTCAGGCAGGTAGTAGGCTCCGGTAAATCCTGGCTGGCTGGCAGATCTGGAAGAGACTGGTTGTCGGGCAGATCTGGAAGAGACTGGTTGTCTGGCAGATCTGGAAGAGACTGGTTGTCTGGCCGATCTAGAAGATCATGGCTGACTGGCACTTCTGGCGGATCCTGGCAGACTGGCGGCGCTGGGCAGACTGGCGGCGCTGGGCAGACTGGCGGCGCTGGGAAGACTGGCGGCGCTGGGAAGACTGGCGGCGCTGGGAAGACTGGCGGCGCTGGGCAGACTGGCGGCGCTGGGCAGACTGGCGGCGCTGGGCAGACTGGGAGCACTGGCGGCGCTGGGCAGACGGGAGACTCCGGCAGCGCAGGAGAGGAGAAAGGATCTGGTTGCGCTAAACAGGTCGGGAGACTCCGGCAGCGCAGGAGAGGAGAAAAGCGCTGGTTGCGCTGAACAGGCGAGGCGCACTGGAGGCCTGGTGCGTGGTGCTGGAACTGGTGGTACTGGATCGAGGACACGCACAGGAAGCCTGGTGCGGGGAGCTGCTACCGGAGGACTGGTGTGTAGAGGTGGCTCTGGATAGACCGGACCGTGCAGGCGCACTGGAGCTCTTGAGCACTGAGCCTGCCCAAGCTTACCTGGCTCGATGCCCACTCTAGCCCGGCCAATAGGAAGGGCTGGTATGTGCCGCACCTGGCTCTGCACCCGCACTGGAAACACTGTGCACTCCATAGCATAACACGGTGTACAACCCTGGCGTTGCAAGCGCCACGCTCTACCAACTGAGCCCCACGGTGAAAATACATATGATTTATCTGAAACCCGCCAGGGTTGTGGGTTCGATTCCCCCGGGGAAATAGTATGAAAAGAAGTCTGAAAATGATATGTACTTACTAAGTCACTCTGAGCTAAAGGGAATATTATTGTAATACTGAAATACTATGAAGTGAACCAACTAAAGGAAGTCAGAAAAGAAAGAAGAGATTTCTGTTTTGGGGGCGTGTCTAAATACACCAAAACTTGAGTAACCTGGGTAACCTGGGTAACCGAAATTGAACTTGAATTTAACCAAAACAAAAAAAGATTAAATAAGGGTCATTGAACACGTTTATGGAAGGTTTACTGAAATGATAAATCACCTATTATATTCTAGTTGTTTTTCCTATTCAATTGTATATTAAATGATACATTTTAAAGGTGATTGTTAGAAGAGCTTCTTACCAGGTGTGGTGGAGTTTGGTTCTGGGCCTCTTTCAGAGACTCCTGGTAGCGTTGATGTGTTCTCTGGAGAAACAGCATGATGTCTGGAGGACCCTGGACTGTTCTGATCAGCAGCTGGCCCACACACACATTTACACTGTTATACAGAGCAACTTATCTTAAGATAGCTAGGGACGACAACCACGTATCACAGTCATAGTAAGTAAATCTTTATGGTATTGGTTTTATTTAATGTATTTTCTTTTCACCCGCAGCATGGGGATGACTCTGTCCAGGTATAGCACCTCCTGGTGGCAGAAGTCAGCATAGCAGCGGGCAGGCAGACGTCTGGAATACATCCCTCTGAGGAAGGCTGAGTAGAGGATCTCATCTGCTACTCTCTCACTGGTCTCCCACAGGACATCATAAATACTCACCTCGTCAACCAGCTCTGGGGGAGGGAGGGAGGGAAATATTTTTTTGTGGTGTTCACAAGTATGTTGGCCATTTTAGCAACGCTTTGTCAAAAACTCAAAACAGTTCATCAAAATGACATTTGTTTTAAAACTCTGAGCACATTTTTTTTATTGACAGTCTAGTATCTAGAAAAGTCTACTATCTACTATCTAGAACATACTACTATCTACTATCTAGAACAGTCTACTATCTACTCTCTAGAACAGTCTACTATCTAGAACAGTCTACTATCTACTGTCTAGAGCAGTCTACTATCTATACATTTACATTTACATTTAAGTCATTTAGCAGACGCTCTTATCCATCTATTATCTAGAACAGTCTACTATCCACTATCTAGAAGAGTCTACTATCTAAAACAGTCTGCTATCTAATATCTAGAGCAGTCTACTATCTATTATCTAGCACAGTCTACTATCTACTATCTGGAACAGTCTACTATCTAGAACAGTCTACTATCTACTATCTAGAGCAGTCTACTATCTATTATCTAGAACAGTCTACTATCTGCTATCTAGAACAGTCTGCTATATGCGATCTAGAACAGTCTACTATCCACTATCTAGAACAGTCTACTATCTACTATCTAGAACAGTCTACTATCTACTATCTGAAACAGTCTACTATCTGCTATCTAGAACAGTCTAATATCTAGAACAGTCTACTATCTACTATCTATAATCTAGAGCAGTCTACTATCTATTATCTAGAACAGTCTACTATCTGCGATCTAGAGCAGTCTACTATCCACTATCTAGAACAGGCTACTATCTAGAAAAGTCTACTATCTACTATCTAGAACATACTACTATCTACTATCTAGAACAGTCTACTATCTACTCTCTAGAACAGTATAGTATCTAGAAAAGTCTACTATCTATTATCTAGAACAGTCTACTATCTACTATCTGGAACAGTCTACTATCTGCTATCTAGAACAGTCTAATATCTAGAACAGTCTACTATCTACTATCTATAATCTAGAGCAGTCTACTATCTATTATCTAGAACAGTCTACTATCTGCGATCTAGAACAGTCTACTATCCACTATCTAGAACAGTCTACTATCTAGAACAGTCTACTATCTAGAACAGTCTACTATCTAGAACAGTCTACTATCCAGAACAGTCTACTCTCCACTATCTAGAACAGTCTACTATCTACTATCTAGAACAGTATAGTATCTAGAAAAATCTACTATCTATTATCTAGAACAGTCTACTATCTACTATCTGGAACAGTCTACTATCTAGAACAGTCTACTATCTAGAACAGTCTACTATCCACTATTAGAAACAGTGTACTATCTACTATATAGAACAGTCTACTATCTATTATCTAGAACAGTCTACTATCCACTATTAGAAACAGTGTACTATCTACTATATAGAACAGTCTACTATCTATTATCTAGAACAGTCTACTATCCACTATCTAGAACAGTCTACTATCTGCTATCTAGAACAATCTACTATCCACTATCTAGAACAGTCTACTATCTGTTATCTAGAACAGTCTACTATCCACTCTCTAGAACAGTCTACTATCTACTATCTAGAACAGTCTACTATCTGCTATCCAGAACAGTCTACTATCTACTATCTAGAACAGTCTACTATCTATTATCTAGAACAGTCTACTATCTACTCTCTAGAACAGTCTACTATCTAGAAGAGTCTACTATCTACCATCTGGAACAGTCTACTATCTGCTATCTAGAACAGTCTAATATCTAGAACAGTCTACTATCTACTATCTATAATCTAGAGCAGTCTACTATCTATTATCTAGAACAGTCTACTATCTGCTATCTAGAACAGTCTACTATCTACTATCTAGAACAGTCTACTATCTAGAACAGTCTACTATCTAGAACGGTCTACTATCTAGAACAGTCTACTCTCCACTATCTAGAACAGTCTACTATCTACTATCTAGAACAGTATAGTATCTAGAAAAGTCTACTATCTACTATCTAGAACATACTACTATCTACTATCTGGAACAGTCTACTATCTAGAACAGTCTACTATCTACTATCTATAACAGTCTACTATCTACTATCTAGAACAGTCTACTATCTACTATCGAGAACAGTCTACTATCTATTATCTAGAACAGTCTACTATCTGCTATCTAGAACAGTCTAATATCTAGAACAGTCTACTATCTACTATCTATAATCTAGAGCAGTCTACTATCTACTATCTAGAGCAGTCTACTATCTACTATCGAGAACAGTCTACTATCCATTATCTAGAACAGTCTACTATCTACTATCTGGAACAGTCTACTATCTAGAACAGTCTACTATCTAGAACAGTCTACTATCCACTATTAGAAACAGTCTACTATCTATTATCTAGAACAGTCTACTATCTATTATCTAGAACAGTCTACTATATACTATCTAGAACAGTCTACTATCTACTATCTAGAACAGTCTACTCTCTACTATCTAGAACAGTCTACTATCTATTATCTAGAACAGTGTACTATCTACTCTCTAGAACAGTCTACTATCCACTATTAGAAACAGTCTACTATCTCTTATCTAGAACAGTCTACTATCTATTATCTAGAACAGTCTACTATCTACTATCTGGAACAGTCTACTATCTGCTATCTAGAACAGTCTAATATCTAGAACAGTCTACTATCTACTATCTATAATCTAGAGCAGTCTACTATCTATTATCTGGAACAGTCTACTATCTAGAACAGTCTACTATCTAGAACAGTCTACTCTCCACTATCTAGAACAGTCTACTATCTACTATCTAGAACATACTACTATCTACTATCTGGAACAGTCTACTATCTAGAACAGTCTACTATCTACTATCTAGAACAGTCTACTATCTACTATCTAGAGCAGTATAGTATCTAGAAAAGTCTACTATCTACTATCTAGAACATACTACTATCTACTATCTGGAACAGTCTACTATCTAGAACAGTCTACTATCTACTATCTAGAACAGTCTACTATCTACTATCTAGAACAGTCTACTCTCTACTATCTAGAACAGTCTACTATCTATTATCTAGAACAGTGTACTATCTACTCTCTAGAACAGTCTACTATCTACTATCTAGAACAGTCTACTATCTACTATCTAGAACATACTACTATATATTATCTGGAACAGTCTACTATCTAGAACAGTCTACTATCTACTATCTATAATCTAGAGCAGTCTACTATCTCTTATCTAGAACAGTCTACTATTTGTTATCTAGAACAGTCTACTATCTGTGGTCTAGAACAGTCTACTATCCACTATTAGAAACAGTCTACTATCTATTATCTAGAACAGTCTACTATCTACTATCTAGAACAGTCTACTATCTACTATCTAGAACAGTCTACTATCTATTATCTAGAACAGTCTACTATCTACTATCTGGAACAGTCTACTATCTAGAACAGTCTACTATCTACTATCTAGAAGAGTCTACTATCTATTATCTAGAACAGTCTACTATCTATTATCTAGAACAGTCTACTATCTACTATCTAGAACAGTCTACTATCTACTATCTAGAACAGTCTACTATCTATTATCTAGAACAGTCTACTATCTACTATCTGGAACAGTCTACTATCTAGAACAGTCTACTATCTACTATCTAGAAGAGTCGACTATCTATTATCTAGAACAGTCTACTATCTACTATCTGGAACAGTCTACTATCTGCTATCTAGAACAGTCTACTATCTAGAACAGTCTACTATCTAGAAGAGTCGACTATCTATTATCTAGAACAGTCTACTATCTACTATCTAGAACAGTCTACTATCTGCTATCTAGAACAGTCTACTATCTGCGATCTAGAACAGTCTACTATCCACTATCTAGAACAGTCTACTATCTAGAACAGTCTACTATCTAGAACAGTCTACTATCTAGAACAGTCTACTCTCCACTATCTAGAACAGTCTACTATCTACTATCTAGAACAGTATAGTATCTAGAAAAGTCTACTATCTACTATCTAGAACATACTACTATCTACTATCTGGAACAGTCTACTATCTAGAACAGTCTACTATCTACTATCTAGAACAGTCTACTATATATTATCTAGAACAGTCTACTATCTACTATCTGGGACAGTCTACTGTCTGCGATGTAGAACAGTCTACTATCCACTATCTAGAACAGTCTACTATCTAGAACAATCTACTATCTAGAACAGTCTACTATCCACTATTAGAAACAGTCTACTATCTATTATCTAGAACAGTCTACTATCTACTATCTAGAACAGTCTACTATATACTATCTAGAACAGTCTACTATCTACTATCTAGAACAGTCTACTCTCTACTATCTGGAACAGTCTACTATCTAGAACAGTCTACTATCTAGAACAGTCTACTATCCACTATTAGAAACAGTCTACTATCTATTATCTAGAACAGTCTACTATCTATTATCTAGAACAGTCTACTATATACTATCTAGAACAGTCTACTATCTACTATCTAGAACAGTCTACTCTCTACTATCTAGAACAGTCTACTATCTATTATCTAGAACAGTGTACTATCTACTCTCTAGAACAGTCTACTATCCACTATTAGAAACAGTCTACTATCTCTTATCTAGAACAGTCTACTATCTATTATCTAGAACAGTCTACTATCTACTATCTGGAACAGTCTACTATCTGCTATCTAGAACAGTCTAATATCTAGAACAGTCTACTATCTACTATCTATAATCTAGAGCAGTCTACTATCTATTATCTGGAACAGTCTACTATCTAGAACAGTCTACTATCTAGAACAGTCTACTCTCCACTATCTAGAACAGTCTACTATCTACTATCTAGAACAGTATAGTATCTAGAAAAGTCTACTATCTACTATCTAGAACATACTACTATCTACTATCTGGAACAGTCTACTATCTAGAACAGTCTACTATCTACTATCTAGAACAGTCTACTATCTACTATCTAGAGCAGTATAGTATCTAGAAAAGTCTACTATCTACTATCTAGAACATACTACTATCTACTATCTGGAACAGTCTACTATCTAGAACAGTCTACTATCTACTATCTAGAACAGTCTACTATCTACTATCTAGAACAGTCTACTCTCTACTATCTAGAACAGTCTACTATCTATTATCTAGAACAGTGTACTATCTACTCTCTAGAACAGTCTACTATCTACTCTCTAGAACAGTCTACTATCTACTATCTAGAACATACTACTATATATTATCTGGAACAGTCTACTATCTAGAACAGTCTACTATCTACTATCTATAATCTAGAGCAGTCTACTATCTATTATCTAGAACAGTCTACTATTTGTTATCTAGAACAGTCTACTATCTGTGGTCTAGAACAGTCTACTATCCACTATTAGAAACAGTCTACTATCTATTATCTAGAACAGTCTACTATCTACTATCTAGAACAGTCTACTATCTACTATCTAGAACAGTCTACTATCTATTATCTAGAACAGTCTACTATCTACTATCTGGAACAGTCTACTATCTAGAACAGTCTACTATCTACTATCTAGAAGAGTCGACTATCTATTATCTAGAACAGTCTACTATCTACTATCTAGAACAGTCTACTATCTAGAACAGTCTACTATCTATTATCTAGAACAGTCTACTATCTACTATCTGGAACAGTCTACTATCTAGAACAGTCTACTATCTACTATCTAGAAGAGTCGACTATCTATTATCTAGAACAGTCTACTATCTACTATCTGGAACAGTCTACTATCTGCTATCTAGAACAGTCTACTATCTAGAACAGTCTACTATCTAGAAGAGTCGACTATCTATTATCTAGAACAGTCTACTATCTACTATCTAGAACAGTCTACTATCTGCTATCTAGAACAGTCTACTATCTGCGATCTAGAACAGTCTACTATCCACTATCTAGAACAGTCTACTATCTAGAACAGTCTACTATCTAGAACAGTCTACTATCTAGAACAGTCTACTCTCCACTATCTAGAACAGTCTACTATCTACTATCTAGAACAGTATAGTATCTAGAAAAGTCTACTATCTACTATCTAGAACATACTACTATCTACTATCTGGAACAGTCTACTATCTAGAACAGTCTACTATCTACTATCTAGAACAGTCTACTATATATTATCTAGAACAGTCTACTATCTACTATCTGGGACAGTCTACTGTCTGCGATGTAGAACAGTCTACTATCCACTATCTAGAACAGTCTACTATCTAGAACAATCTACTATCTAGAACAGTCTACTATCCACTATTAGAAACAGTCTACTATCTATTATCTAGAACAGTCTACTATCTACTATCTAGAACAGTCTACTATATACTATCTAGAACAGTCTACTATCTACTATCTAGAACAGTCTACTCTCTACTATCTGGAACAGTCTACTATCTAGAACAGTCTACTATCTAGAACAGTCTACTATCCACTATTAGAAACAGTCTACTATCTATTATCTAGAACAGTCTACTATCTATTATCTAGAACAGTCTACTATATACTATCTAGAACAGTCTACTATCTACTATCTAGAACAGTCTACTCTCTACTATCTAGAACAGTCTACTATCTATTATCTAGAACAGTGTACTATCTACTCTCTAGAACAGTCTACTATCCACTATTAGAAACAGTCTACTATCTCTTATCTAGAACAGTCTACTATCTATTATCTAGAACAGTCTACTATCTACTATCTGGAACAGTCTACTATCTGCTATCTAGAACAGTCTAATATCTAGAACAGTCTACTATCTATTATCTGGAACAGTCTACTATCTAGAACAGTCTACTATCTAGAACAGTCTACTCTCCACTATCTAGAACAGTCTACTATCTACTATCTAGAACAGTATAGTATCTAGAAAAGTCTACTATCTACTATCTAGAACATACTACTATCTACTATCTGGAACAGTCTACTATCTAGAACAGTCTACTATCTACTATCTAGAACAGTCTACTATCTACTATCTAGAGCAGTATAGTATCTAGAAAAGTCTACTATCTACTATCTAGAACAGTCTACTATCTACTATCTAGAACAGTCTACTATCTAGAACAGTCTACTATCTAGAACAGTCTACTATCTAGAACAGTCTACTCTCCACTATCTAGAACAGTCTACTATCTACTATCTAGAACAGTATAGTATCTAGAAAAGTCTACTATCTACTATCTAGAACATACTACTATCTACTATCTGGAACAGTCTACTATCTAGAACAGTCTACTATCTACTATCTAGAACAGTCTACTATATATTATCTAGAACAGTCTACTATCTACTATCTGGGACAGTCTACTGTCTGCGATGTAGAACAGTCTACTATCCACTATCTAGAACAGTCTACTATCTAGAACAATCTACTATCTAGAACAGTCTACTATCCACTATTAGAAACAGTCTACTATCTATTATCTAGAACAGTCTACTATCTAGGAGGAAAACTATATCTACCTATCCTATCCCTCCAGTCTACTTTTCCTCCTCTGTCTCTGCTGCTAAAGCCACTTTCTAGAACGCTAAATTCCAAGCATCTGCCTAACCTCCTAGAACAGTCTACTATCTACCTACTAGATGACTACTATTAGAACATCTATCGTATCTAGAACAGTCTACTGCTATCTACCCAGCTCTGACCTATCTAGAACAGTCTACTATTGTACTACTAGAACAGTACTATCTACTATCTAGAACAGTCTACTATCTCACTCATCCCTGATCTACTCCCTTCCGTCTTCAAGAACACCCTTCTGAAAAAACCTATCACTCGATCCCTCCGATGTCAACAATTCTAGAACAGACTAGTATCCTATCTAAAACTCTTGAGTCTAGCTCTATCTCTAGAACAGTCTTCTATCCAAATCAGTCAGGTTTCAAGACTAGTCTAACTGTCTACTCCTCTATCACGAACAGGCGCTACTGAAAGCTAACTCTCTCTCCTCTGCTCTACTAGATCTATCGGCTATTCTACTGAACAGTCTACTATCTACCCTCTCCGAACAGTATCTCCGGCTATCTCACGCTATTGCTCCTACCTGACAGGTCAGTATCTACTATCTAGTATCTGGCGAACTGTCTCTATCACCACGCGCTCTATCACTGGTGTCCCCCAGGGCTCTGTTCTTGGCTAGAACAGTCTACTCACATGGTCTCTCTACTATCTTGCTATGCAGACGACACACAATTAATCTCTCCTACTTCTGATGACCAGGTCTACTATCGCATCTCTGCATGTCTGGCTATCAGTGTGGATGACGGATCACCACCTCAAGCTGAACCTCTAGAAAGACAGTGCTCTTCTAGAACTGCCCGTTCCATGATCTACTCAGAAACAGTGTCTATCTACTAGAGCTAGAACCTTGGCGTGATCTAGAACACCCTGTCTTCTCAACAGTCTATCTATGCTATCCGCAGAACAGTAGAAGGCGCAGGTCCTAATCCAGGCACTTGTCATCTATCTGGATTACTGAACCCTACCTGTGCCATTAAACCCCTTCAACTCATCTAGAACAGTCTACTAGTCTACTTCCCATTCTACTGGCTTCTAGAACAGTCTCTATCCGCTACAAGACCATGGTGCTATCTGCCTATCTAGAACAGTCTACTATCTATCTATCTAGAACAGTCTACTATCTATTATCTAGAACAGTCTAGCCCAGTCAAAACTGTTCTACTAATCTGGAACAAACTCTACTATCTAGACAGCAGTCTCACTATCTAGACACCTGAAACCCCACCTCTTTAAGGAATACCTAGGATAGTCTATATAGTAAGTAATCTACCCCACAGTCTACTATTTTAGATGCACTATTGTTAAGTGACTGTCCCACTGGATGTCATAGAACAGTCTACTATCTGGATAAGAACAGTCTACTAAATGACTTAAATGTAAATGTAAATGTAAATCTAGAACAGTCTACTATCTACTATCTAGAACAGTCTACTATATCTAGAACAGTCTACTATCTAGAACAGTCTACTATCTACTATCTAGAACAGTCTACTATATACTATCTAGAACAGTCTACTATCTACTATCTAGAACAGTCTACTACTATCTGGAACAGTCTACTATCTAGAACAGTCTACTATCTAGAACAGTCTACTATCCACTAGAAACAGTCTACTATCTATTATCTAGAACAGTCTACTATCTATTATCTAGAACAGTCTACTATATACTATCTAGAACAGTCTACTATCTACTATCTAGAACAGTCTACTCTCTACTATCTAGAACAGTCTACTATCTATTATCTAGAACAGTGTACTATCTACTCTCTAGAACAGTCTACTATCCACTATTAGAAACAGTCTACTATCTCTTATCTAGAACAGTCTACTATCTATTATCTAGAACAGTCTACTATCTACTATCTGGAACAGTCTACTATCTGCTATCTAGAACAGTCTAATATCTAGAACAGTCTACTATCTACTATCTATAATCTAGAGCAGTCTACTATCTATTATCTGAACAGTCTACTATCTAGAACAGTCTACTATCTAGAACAGTCTACTCTCCACTATCTAGAACAGTCTACTATCTACTATCTAGAACAGTATAGTATCTAGAAAAGTCTACTATCTACTATCTAGAACATACTACTATCTACTATCTGGAACAGTCTACTATCTAGAACAGTCTACTATCTACTATCTAGAACAGTCTACTATCTACTATCTAGAACAGTATAGTATCTAGAAAAGTCTACTATCTACTATCTAGAACATACTACTATCTACTATCTGGAACAGTCTACTATCTAGAACAGTCTACTATCTACTATCTAGAACAGTCTACTATCTACTATCTAGAACAGTCTACTCTCTACTATCTAGAACAGTCTACTATCTATTATCTAGAACAGTGTACTATCTAGAACAGTCTACTATCTACTATCTATAATCTAGAGCAGTCTACTATCTACTATCTGGAACAGTCTACTATCTAGAACAGTCTACTATCTACTATCTAGAACAGTCTACTCTCTACTATCTAGAACAGTCTACTATCTATTATCTAGAACAGTGTACTATCTACTCTCTAGAACAGTCTACTATCTACTATCTAGAACAGTCTACTATCTACTATCTAGAACAGTCTACTATCTATTATCTGAACAGTCTACTATCTAGAACAGTCTACTATCTACTATCTATAATCTAGAGCAGTCTACTATCTATTATCTAGAACAGTCTACTATCTACTATCTGGAACAGTCTACTATCTAGAACAGTCTACTATCTACTCTACTATCTAGAACAGTCTACTATCTATTATCTAGAACAGTCTACTATCTACTATCTAGAACAGTCTACTATCTATCTAGAACAGTCTACTATCTAGAACAGTCTACTATCTAGAAGAGTCTATCTATTATCTAGAACAGTCTACTATCTACTATCTAGAACAGTCTACTATCTGCTATCTAGAACAGTCTACTATCTGCGATCTAGAACAGTCTACTATCCACTATCTAGAACAGTCTACTATCTAGAACAGTCTACTATCTAGAACAGTCTACTATCTAGAACAGTCTACTATCCACTATCTAGAACAGTCTACTATCTACTATCTAGAACAGTATAGTATCTAGAAAAGTCTACTATCTACTATCTAGAACATACTACTATCTACTATCTGGAACAGTCTACTATCTAGAACAGTCTACTATCTACTATCTAGAACAGTCTACTATATATTATCTAGAACAGTCTACTATCTACTATCTGGGACAGTCTACTGTCTGATGTAGAACAGTCTACTATCCACTATCTAGAACAGTCTACTATCTAGAACAATCTACTATCTAGAACAGTCTACTATCCACTATTAGAAACAGTCTACTATCTATTATCTAGAACAGTCTACTATCTATTATCTAGAACAGTCTACTATCTATTATCTAGAACAGTCTACTATCTACTATCTAGAACAGTCTACTATCTACTATCTGGAACAGTCTACTATATAGAACAGTCTACTATCTAGAACAGTCTACTATCCACTATTAGAAACAGTCTACTATCTATTATCTAGAACAGTCTACTATCTATTATCTAGAACAGTCTACTATATACTATCTAGAACAGTCTACTATCTATTATCTAGAACAGTCTACTATCTACTATCTAGAACAGTCTACTATCTACTATCTAGAACAGTGTACTATCTACTCTCTAGAACAGTCTACTATCCACTATTAGAAACAGTCTACTATCTCTTATCTAGAACAGTCTACTATCTATTATCTAGAACAGTCTACTATCTACTATCTGGAACAGTCTACTATCTGCTATCTAGAACAGTCTAATATCTAGAACAGTCTACTATCTACTATCTATAATCTAGAGCAGTCTACTATCTATTATCTAGAACAGTCTACTATCTAGAACAGTCTACTATCTAGAACAGTCTACTCTCCACTATCTAGAACAGTCTACTATCTACTATCTAGAACAGTATAGTATCTAGAAAAGTCTACTATCTACTATCTAGAACATACTACTATCTACTATCTGGAACAGTCTACTATCTAGAACAGTCTACTATCTACTATCTAGAACAGTCTACTATCTACTATCTAGAGCAGTATAGTATCTAGAAAAGTCTACTATCTACTATCTAGAACATACTACTATCTACTATCTGGAACAGTCTACTATCTAGAACAGTCTACTATCTACTATCTAGAACAGTCTACTATCTACTATCTAGAACAGTCTACTCTCTACTATCTAGAACAGTCTACTATCTATTATCTAGAACAGTGTACTATCTACTCTCTAGAACAGTCTACTATCTACTATCTAGAACAGTCTACTATCTACTATCTAGAACATACTACTATATATTATCTGGAACAGTCTACTATCTAGAACAGTCTACTATCTACTATCTATAATCTAGAGCAGTCTACTATCTATTATCTAGAACAGTCTACTATTTGTTATCTAGAACAGTCTACTATCTGTGGTCTAGAACAGTCTACTATCCACTATCTAGAACAGTCTACTATCTAGAACATTCTACTATCTAGAACAGTCTACTATCCACTATTAGAAACAGTCTACTATCTATTATCTAGAACAGTCTACTATCTACTATCTAGAACAGTCTACTATCTACTATCTAGAACAGTCTACTATCTATTATCTAGAACAGTCTACTATCTACTATCTGGAACAGTCTACTATCTAGAACAGTCTACTATCTACTATCTAGAAGAGTCGACTATCTATTATCTAGAACAGTCTACTATCTATTATCTAGAACAGTCTACTATCTACTATCTAGAACAGTCTACTATCTACTATCTAGAACAGTCTACTATCTATTATCTAGAACAGTCTACTATCTACTATCTGGAACAGTCTACTATCTAGAACAGTCTACTATCTACTATCTAGAAGAGTCGACTATCTATTATCTAGAACAGTCTACTATCTACTATCTGGAACAGTCTACTATCTGCTATCTAGAACAGTCTACTATCTAGAACAGTCTACTATCTAGAAGAGTCGACTATCTATTATCTAGAACAGTCTACTATCTACTATCTAGAACAGTCTACTATCTGCTATCTAGAACAGTCTACTATCTGCGATCTAGAACAGTCTACTATCCACTATCTAGAACAGTCTACTATCTAGAACAGTCTACTATCTAGAACAGTCTACTATCTAGAACAGTCTACTCTCCACTATCTAGAACAGTCTACTATCTACTATCTAGAACAGTATAGTATCTAGAAAAGTCTACTATCTACTATCTAGAACATACTACTATCTACTATCTGGAACAGTCTACTATCTAGAACAGTCTACTATCTACTATCTAGAACAGTCTACTATATATTATCTAGAACAGTCTACTATCTACTATCTGGGACAGTCTACTGTCTGCGATGTAGAACAGTCTACTATCCACTATCTAGAACAGTCTACTATCTAGAACAATCTACTATCTAGAACAGTCTACTATCCACTATTAGAAACAGTCTACTAACTATTATCTAGAACAGTCTACTATCTATTATCTAGAACAGTCTACTATCTACTATCTAGAACAGTCTACTATCTACTATCTAGAACAGTCTACTATCTATTATCTAGAACAGTCTACTATCTACTATCTGGAACAGTCTACTATCTAGAACAGTCTACTATCTACTATCTAGAAGAGTCGATTATCTATTATCTAGAACAGTCTACTATCTACTATCTGGAACAGTCCACTATCTGCTATCTAGAACATTCTAATATGTAGAACAGTCTACTATCTACTATCTATAATCTAGAGCAGTGTACTATCTATTATGTAGAACAGTCTACTATCTGCTATCTAGAACAGTCTACTATCCACTATCTAGAACAGTCTACTATCTACTATCTAGAACAGTATAGTATCTAGAAAAGTCTACTATCTACTATCTAGAACATACTACTATCTACTATCTGGAACAGTCTACTATCTAGAACAGTCTACTATCTACTATCTAGAACAGTATACTATATATTATCTAGAACAGTCTACTATCTACTATCTGGGACAGTCTACTGTCTGCGATGTAGAACAGTCTACTATCCACTATCTAGAACAGTCTACTATCTAGAACAATCTACTATCTAGAACAGTCTACTATCCACTATTAGAAACAGTCTACTAACTATTATCTAGAACAGTCTACTATCTATTATCTAGAACAGTCTACTATCTACTATCTAGAACAGTCTACTATCTACTATCTAGAACAGTCTACTATCTATTATCTAGAACAGTCTACTATCTACTATCTGGAACAGTCTACTATCTAGAACAGTCTACTATCTACTATCTAGAACAGTCTACTATATATTATCTAGAACAGTCTACTATCTACTATCTGGAACAGTCCACTATCTGCTATCTAGAACATTCTAATATGTAGAACAGTCTACTATCTACTATCTATAATCTAGAGCAGTGTACTATCTATTATGTAGAACAGTCTACTATCTGCTATCTAGAACAGTCTACTATCCACTATCTAGAACAGTCTACTATCTACTATCTAGAACAGTATAGTATCTAGAAAAGTCTACTATCTACTATCTAGAACATACTACTATCTACTATCTGGAACAGTCTACTATCTAGAACAGTCTACTATCTACTATCTAGAACAGTATACTATATATTATCTAGAACAGTCTACTATCTACTATCTGGGACAGTCTACTGTCTGCGATGTAGAACAGTCTACTATACACTATCTAGAACAGTCTACTATCTAGAACAATCTACTATCTAGAACAGTCTACTATCCACTATTAGAAACAGTCTACTAACTATTATCTAGAACAGTCTACTATCTATTATCTAGAACAGTCTACTATCTACTATCTAGAACAGTCTACTATCTACTATCTAGAACAGTCTACTATCTATTATCTAGAACAGTCTACTATCTACTATCTGGAACAGTCTACTATCTAGAACAGTCTACTATCTACTATCTAGAAGAGTCGATTATCTATTATCTAGAACAGTCTACTATCTACTATCTGGAACAGTCCACTATCTGCTATCTAGAACATTCTAATATCTAGAACAGTCTACTATCTACTATCTATAATCTAGAGCAGTCTACTATCTATTATGTAGAACAGTCTACTATCTGCTATCTAGAACAGTCTACTATCCACTATCTAGAACAGTCTACTATCTATAACAGTCTACTATCTAGAACAGTCTAATATCTAGAACAGTCTACTCTCCACTATTAGAAACAGTGTACTATCTACTATATAGAACAGTCTACTATCCACTATCTAGAACAGTCTACTATCTGTTATCTAGAACAGTCTACTATCTAGAACAGTCTACTATCTACTACCTAGAACATACTACTATCTACTATCTGGAACAGTCTACTATCTAGAACAGTCTACTATCTACTACTAGAACAGTCTACTATCTACTATCTAGAACAGTCTACCAACTATTATCTAGAACAGTCTACTATCTATTATCTGAACAGTCTACTATCTAGAACAGTCTACTATCTAATATCTAGAACAGTCTAATATCTAGAACAGTCTACTATCTACTATCTAGAACATTCTACTATCTACTATCTTTAACAGTCTACTATCTATTATCTAGAACAGTCTACTATCCACTCTCTAGAACAGTCTACTATTTGCTATCTAGAACAGACTACTATCTGCGATCTAGAACAGTCTACTATCCACTATCTAGAACAGTCTACTATCTGTTATCTAGAACAGTCTACTATCCACTATCTAGAACAGTCTACTATCTATTATCTAGAACAGTCTACTATCTATCTAGAACAGTCTACTATCTAGAACAGTCTACTATCTACTCTAGAACAGTCTACTATCTACTATCTAGAACAGTCTACTATCTACTATCTAGAACAATCTACTATCTATTATCTCGAACAGTCTACTATCTATTATCTAGGACAGTCTACTATCTACTATCTGGAACAGTCTACTATCTAGAACAGTCTACTATCTACTATCTAGAAGAGTCGATTATCTATTATCTAGAACAGTCTACTATCTACTATCTGGAACAGTCCACTATCTGCTATCTAGAACATTCTAATATCTAGAACAGTCTACTATCTACTATCTATAATCTAGAGCAGTCTACTATCTATTATGTAGAACAGTCTACTATCTGCTATCTAGAACAGTCTACTATCCACTATCTAGAACAGTCTACTATCTATAACAGTCTACTATCTAGAACAGTCTAATATCTAGAACAGTCTACTCTCCACTATTAGAAACAGTGTACTATCTATTATCTAGAACAGTCTACTATCTACTATCTAGAACAGTCTACTATCTGTTATCTAGAACAGTCTACTATCTAGAACAGTCTACTATCTAGAAGAGTCGACTATCTATTATCTAGAACAGTCTACTATCTACTATCTAGAACAGTCTACTATCTGCTATCTAGAACAGTCTACTATCTGCGATCTAGAACAGTCTACTATCCACTATCTAGAACAGTCTACTATCTAGAACAGTCTACTATCTAGAACAGTCTACTATCTAGAACAGTCTACTCTCCACTATCTAGAACAGTCTACTATCTACTATCTGGAACAGTATAGTATCTAGAAAAGTCGACTATCTACTATCTAGAACATACTACTATCTACTATCTGGAACAGTCTACTATCTAGAACAGTCTACTATCTACTATCTAGAACAGTCTACTATATATTATCTAGAACAGTCTACTATCTACTATCTGGGACAGTCTACTGTCTGCGATGTAGAACAGTCTACTATCCACTATCTAGAACAGTCTACTATCTAGAACAATCTACTATCTAGAACAGTCTACTATCCACTATTAGAAACAGTCTACTAACTATTATCTAGAACAGTCTACTATCTATTATCTAGAACAGTCTACTATCTACTATCTAGAACAGTCTACTATCTACTATCTAGAACAGTCTACTATCTATTATCTAGAACAGTCTACTATCTACTATCTGGAACAGTCTACTATCTAGAACAGTCTACTATCTACTATCTAGAAGAGTCGATTATCTATTATCTAGAACAGTCTACTATCTACTATCTGGAACAGTCCACTATCTGCTATCTAGAACATTCTAATATGTAGAACAGTCTACTATCTACTATCTATAATCTAGAGCAGTGTACTATCTATTATGTAGAACAGTCTACTATCTGCTATCTAGAACAGTCTACTATCCACTATCTAGAACAGTCTACTATCTACTATCTAGAACAGTATAGTATCTAGAAAAGTCTACTATCTACTATCTAGAACATACTACTATCTACTATCTGGAACAGTCTACTATCTAGAACAGTCTACTATCTACTATCTAGAACAGTATACTATATATTATCTAGAACAGTCTACTATCTACTATCTGGGACAGTCTACTGTCTGCGATGTAGAACAGTCTACTATCCACTATCTAGAACAGTCTACTATCTAGAACAATCTACTATCTAGAACAGTCTACTATCCACTATTAGAAACAGTCTACTAACTATTATCTAGAACAGTCTACTATCTATTATCTAGAACAGTCTACTATCTACTATCTAGAACAGTCTACTATCTACTATCTAGAACAGTCTACTATCTATTATCTAGAACAGTCTACTATCTACTATCTGGAACAGTCTACTATCTAGAACAGTCTACTATCTACTATCTAGAAGAGTCGATTATCTATTATCTAGAAACAGTCTACTATCTACTATCTGGAACAGTCCACTATCTGCTATCTAGAACATTCTAATATGTAGAACAGTCTACTATCTACTATCTATAATCTAGAGCAGTGTACTATCTATTATGTAGAACAGTCTACTATCTGCTATCTAGAACAGTCTACTATCCACTATCTAGAACAGTCTACTATCTACTATCTAGAACAGTATAGTATCTAGAAAAGTCTACTATCTACTATCTAGAACATACTACTATCTACTATCTGGAACAGTCTACTATCTAGAACAGTCTACTATCTACTATCTAGAACAGTATACTATATATTATCTAGAACAGTCTACTATCTACTATCTGGGACAGTCTACTGTCTGCGATGTAGAACAGTCTACTATACACTATCTAGAACAGTCTACTATCTAGAACAATCTACTATCTAGAACAGTCTACTATCCACTATTAGAAACAGTCTACTAACTATTATCTAGAACAGTCTACTATCTATTATCTAGAACAGTCTACTATCTACTATCTAGAACAGTCTACTATCTACTATCTAGAACAGTCTACTATCTATTATCTAGAACAGTCTACTATCTACTATCTGGAACAGTCTACTATCTAGAACAGTCTACTATCTACTATCTAGAAGAGTCGATTATCTATTATCTAGAACAGTCTACTATCTACTATCTGGAACAGTCCACTATCTGCTATCTAGAACATTCTAATATCTAGAACAGTCTACTATCTACTATCTATAATCTAGAGCAGTCTACTATCTATTATGTAGAACAGTCTACTATCTGCTATCTAGAACAGTCTACTATCCACTATCTAGAACAGTCTACTATCTATAACAGTCTACTATCTAGAACAGTCTAATATCTAGAACAGTCTACTCTCCACTATTAGAAACAGTGTACTATCTACTATATAGAACAGTCTACTATCCACTATCTAGAACAGTCTACTATCTGTTATCTAGAACAGTCTACTATCTAGAACAGTCTACTATCTACTACCTAGAACATACTACTATCTACTATCTGGAACAGTCTACTATCTAGAACAGTCTACTATCTACTACCTAGAACAGTCTACTATCTACTATCTAGAACAGTCTACCAACTATTATCTAGAACAGTCTACTATCTATTATCTGGAACAGTCTACTATCTAGAACAGTCTACTATCTAATATCTAGAACAGTCTAATATCTAGAACAGTCTACTATCTACTATCTAGAACATTCTACTATCTACTATCTTTAACAGTCTACTATCTATTATCTAGAACAGTCTACTATCCACTCTCTAGAACAGTCTACTATTTGCTATCTAGAACAGACTACTATCTGCGATCTAGAACAGTCTACTATCCACTATCTAGAACAGTCTACTATCTGTTATCTAGAACAGTCTACTATCCACTATCTAGAACAGTCTACTATCTGCTATCTAGAACAGTCTACTATCTATTATCTAGAACAGTCTACTATCTATTATCTAGAACAGTCTACTATCTACTCTCTAGAACAGTCTACTATCTACTATCTAGAACAGTCTACTATCTACTATCTAGAACAATCTACTATCTATTATCTCGAACAGTCTACTATCTATTATCTAGGACAGTCTACTATCTACTATCTGGAACAGTCTACTATCTAGAACAGTCTACTATCTACTATCTAGAAGAGTCGATTATCTATTATCTAGAACAGTCTACTATCTACTATCTGGAACAGTCCACTATCTGCTATCTAGAACATTCTAATATCTAGAACAGTCTACTATCTACTATCTATAATCTAGAGCAGTCTACTATCTATTATGTAGAACAGTCTACTATCTGCTATCTAGAACAGTCTACTATCCACTATCTAGAACAGTCTACTATCTATAACAGTCTACTATCTAGAACAGTCTAATATCTAGAACAGTCTACTCTCCACTATTAGAAACAGTGTACTATCTACTATATAGAACAGTCTACTATCCACTATCTAGAACAGTCTACTATCTGTTATCTAGAACAGTCTACTATCTAGAACAGTCTACTATCTACTACCTAGAACATACTACTATCTACTATCTGGAACAGTCTACTATCTAGAACAGTCTACTATCTACTACTAGAACAGTCTACTATCTACTATCTAGAACAGTCTACCAACTATTATCTAGAACAGTCTACTATCTATTATCTGGAACAGTCTACTATCTAGAACAGTCTACTATCTAATATCTAGAACAGTCTAATATCTAGAACAGTCTACTATCTACTATCTAGAACATTCTACTATCTACTATCTATAACAGTCTACTATCTATTATCTAGAACAGTCTACTATCCACTCTCTAGAACAGTCTACTATTTGCTATCTAGAACAGACTACTATCTGCGATCTAGAACAGTCTACTATCCACTATCTAGAACAGTCTACTATCTGTTATCTAGAACAGTCTACTATCCACTATCTAGAACAGTCTACTATCTGCTATCTAGAACAGTCTACTATCTATTATCTAGAACAGTCTACTATCTATTATCTAGAACAGTCTACTATCTACTCTCTAGAACAGTCTACTATCTACTATCTAGAACAGTCTACTATCTACTATCTAGAACAATCTACTATATATTATCTCGAACAGTCTACTATCTATTATCTAGGACAGTCTACTATCTACTATCTAGAACATTCTACTATCTACTATCTATAACAGTCTACTATCTATTATCTAGAACAGTCTACTATCTACTATCTAGAAGAGTCGACTATCTATTATCTAGAACAGTCTACTATCTACTATCTGGAACAGTCTACTATCTGCTATCTAGAACAGTCTAATATCTAGAACAGTCTACTATCTACTATCTATAATCTAGAGCAGTCTACTATCTATTATCTAGAACAGTCTACTATCTGCGATCTAGAACAGTCTACTATCCACTATCTAGAACAGTCTACTATCTAGAACAGTCTACTATCTAGAACAGTCTACTATCCACTATTAGAAACAGTGTACTATCTACTATATAGAACAGTCTACTATCCACTATCTAGAACAGTCTACTATCTGTTATCTAGAACAGTCTACTATCCACTATCTAGAACAGTCTACTATCCGCTATCTAGAACAGTCTACTATCTACTATCTAGAACAGTCTACTATCTACTCTCTAGAACAGTCTACTATTTATTATCTAGAACAGTCTACTGTCTAGAACAGTCTACTATCTAATATCTAGAACAGTCTACTATCTACTATCTAGAACAGTCTATTATCTACTATCTAGAACAGTCTACTATCTACTATATAGAACAGTCTACTATCTATTATCTAGAACAGTCTACTATCTAGAACAGTATACTATCTACTCTCTAGAACAGTCTACTATTTATTATCTAGAACAGTTTACTGTCTAGAACAGTCTACTATCTACTATCTAGAACAGTCTACTATCTACTATCTAGAACAGTCTACTATTTGCTATCTAGAACAGTCTACTATCTATCTAGAACAGTCTACTATCCACTATCTAGAACAGTCTACTATCTGTTATCTAGAACAGTCTACTATCCACTATCTAGAACAGTCTACTATCTGCTATCTAGAACAGTCTACTATCTATTATCTAGAACAGTCTACTATCTATTATCTAGAACAGTCTACTATCTACTCTCTAGAACAGTCTACTATCTACTATCTAGAACAGTCTACTATCTACTATCTAGAACAGTCTACTATCTATTATCTAGAACAGTCTACTATCTACTATCTGGAACAGTCTACTATCTGCTATCTAGAACAGTCTAATATCTAGAACAGTCTACTATCTACTATCTATAATCTAGAGCAGTCTACTATCTATTATCTAGAACAGTCTACTATCTGCTATCTAGAACAGTCTACTATCCACTATCTAGAACAGTCTACTATCTAGAACAGTCTACTATCTATAACAGTCTACTATCCACTATTAGAAACAGTGTACTATCTACTATATAGAACAGTCTACTATCCACTATCTAGAACAGTCTACTATCTGTTATCTAGAACAGTCTACTATCCACTATCTAGAACAGTCTACTATCCGCTATCTAGAACAGTCTACTATCTACTATCTAGAACAGTCTACTATCTACTATCTAGAACAGTCTACTATTTATTATCTAGAACAGTCTACTGTCTAGAACAGTCTACTATCTAGAACAGTCTACTATCTACTATCTAGAACAGTCTACTATCTACTATCTAGAACAGTCTACTATCTACTATCTAGAACAGTCTACTATCTATTATCTAGAACAGTCTACTATCTAGAACAGTCTACTATCTACTCTCTAGAACAGTCTACTATTTATTATCTAGAACAGTTTACTGTCTAGAACAGTCTACTATCTACTATCTAGAACAGTCTACTATCTACTATCTAGAACAGTCTACTATCTACTCTCTAGAACAGTCTACTATTTATTATCTAGAACAGTCTACTGTCTAGAACAGTCTACTATCTACTATCTAGAACAGTCTACTATCTACTATCTAGAACAGTCTACTATCTACTATCTAGAACAGTCTACTATCTACTATCTAGAACAGTCTACTATCTATTATCTAGAACAGTCTACTATCTAGAACAGTCTACTATCTACTATCTAGAACAGTCTACTATCTATTATCTAGAACAGTCTACTATCTACTATCTAGAACAGTCTACTATCTATTATCTAGAACAGTCTACTATCTGCTATCTAGAACAGTCTACTATCTGATCTAGAACAGTCTACTATCCACTATCTAGAACAGTCTACTATCTAGTCTATCTAGAACAGTCTACTATCTAGAACAGTCTACTATCCACTATCTAGAACAGTCTATATCTACTATCTAGAACAGTATAGTATCTAGAAAAGTCTACTATCTACTATCTAGAACATCTACTATCTACTATCTGGAACAGTCTACTATCTAGAACAGTCTACTATCTACTATCTAGAACAGTCTACTATATATTATCTAGAACAGTCTACTATCTACTATCTGGAACAGTCTACTATCTAGAACAGTCTACTATCTGTGATGAAACAGTCTACTATCCACTATCTAGAACAGTCTACTATCTAGAACAATCTACTATCTAGAACAGTCTACTATCCACTATTAGAAACAGTCTACTATCTACTATCTAGAACAGTCTACTATCTGTTATCTAGAACAGTCTACTATCTATCTAGAACAGTCTACTATCTACTATCTAGAACAGTCTACTATCTACTATCTAGAACAGTCTACTATCTACTCTCTAGAACAGTCTACTATCTATTATCTAGAACAGTCTACTATCTACTCTCTAGAACAGTCTACTATCTAGAACAGTCTACTATCTAATATCTAGAACAGTCTACTATCTACTATCTAGAACAGTCTACTATCTACTATCTAGAACAGTCTACTATCTACTATCTAGAACAGTCTACTATCTATTATCTAGAACAGTCTACTATCTAGAACAGTCTACTATCTACTCTCTAGAACAGTCTACTATTTATTATCTAGAACAGTTTACTGTCTAGAACAGTCTACTATCTACTATCTAGAACAGTCTACTATCTACTATCTAGAACAGTCTACTATCTACTCTCTAGAACAGTCTACTATTTATTATCTAGAACAGTCTACTGTCTAGAACAGTCTACTATCTACTATCTAGAACAGTCTACTATCTACTATCTAGAACAGTCTACTATCTACTATCTAGAACAGTCTACTATCTACTATCTAGAACAGTCTACTATCTATTATCTAGAACAGTCTACTATCTAGAACAGTCTACTATCTACTATCTAGAACAGTCTACTATCTATTATCTAGAACAGTCTACTATCTACTATCTAGAACAGTCTACTATCTATTATCTAGAACAGTCTACTATCTGCTATCTAGAACAGTCTACTATCTAGAACAGTCTACTATCCACTATCTAGAACAGTCTACTATCTACTATCTAGAACAGTCTACTATCTATTATCTAGAACAGTCTACTATCTAGAACAGTCTACTATCTACTCTCTAGAACAGTCTACTATTTATTATCTAGAACAGTTTACTGTCTAGAACAGTCTACTATCTACTATCTAGAACAGTCTACTATCTACTATCTAGAACAGTCTACTATCTACTCTCTAGAACAGTCTACTATTTATTATCTAGAACAGTCTACTGTCTAGAACAGTCTACTATCTACTATCTAGAACAGTCTACTATCTACTATCTAGAACAGTCTACTATCTACTATCTAGAACAGTCTACTATCTACTATCTAGAACAGTCTACTATCTATTATCTAAAACAGTCTACTATCTAGAACAGTCTACTATCTACTATCTAGAACAGTCTACTATCTATTATCTAGAACAGTCTACTATCTACTATCTAGAACAGTCTACTATCTATTATCTAGAACAGTCTACTGTCTAGAACAGTCTACTATCTAGAACAGTCTACTATCTAGAACAGTCTACTCTCCACTATCTAGAACAGTCTACTATCTACTATCTAGAACAGTATAGTATCTAGAAAAGTCTACTATCTACTATCTAGAACATACTACTATCTACTATCTGGAACAGTCTACTATCTAGAACAGTCTACTATCTACTATCTAGAACAGTCTACTATATATTATCTAGAACAGTCTACTATCTACTATCTGAACAGTCTACTATCTAGAACAGTCTACTATCTATGTAGAACAGTCTATCCACTATCTAGAACAGTCTACTATCTAGAACAATCTACTATCTAGAACAGTCTACTATCCACTATTAGAAACAGTCTACTAACTATTATCTAGAACAGTCTACTATCTAGAACAGTCTACTATCTACTATCTAGAACAGTCTACTATCTATTATCTAGAACAGTCTACTATCTACTATCTAGAACAGTCTACTATCTATTATCTAGAACAGTCTACTATCTGCTATCTAGAACAGTCTACTATCTGCGATCTAGAACAGTCTACTATCCACTATCTAGAACAGTCTACTATCTAGAACAGTCTACTATCTAGAACAGTCTACTATCTAGAACAGTCTACTCTCCACTATCTAGAACAGTCTACTATCTACTATCTAGAACAGTATAGTATCTAGAAAAGTCTACTATCTACTATCTAGAACATACTACTATCTACTATCTGGAACAGTCTACTATCTAGAACAGTCTACTATCTACTATCTAGAACAGTCTACTATATATTATCTAGAACAGTCTACTATCTACTATCTGGATACAGTCTACTATCTAGAACAGTCTACTATCTGCGATGTAGAACAGTCTACTATCCACTATCTAGAACAGTCTACTATCTAGAACAATCTACTATCTAGAACAGTCTACTATCCACTATTAGAAACAGTCTACTAACTATTATCTAGAACAGTCTACTATCTAGAACAGTCTACTATCTACTATCTAGAACAGTCTACTATCTATTATCTAGAACAGTCTACTATCTACTATCTAGAACAGTCTACTATCTATTATCTAGAACAGTCTACTATCTGCTATCTAGAACAGTCTACTATCTGCGATCTAGAACAGTCTACTATCCACTATCTAGAACAGTCTACTATCTACTATCTAGAACAGTCTACTATCTATTATCTAGAACAGTCTACTATCTAGAACAGTCTACTATCTACTCTCTAGAACAGTCTACTATTTATTATCTAGAACAGTTTACTGTCTAGAACAGTCTACTATCTACTATCTAGAACAGTCTACTATCTACTATCTAGAACAGTCTACTATCTACTCTCTAGAACAGTCTACTATTTATTATCTAGAACAGTCTACTGTCTAGAACAGTCTACTATCTACTATCTAGAACAGTCTACTATCTACTATCTAGAACAGTCTACTATCTACTATCTAGAACAGTCTACTATCTACTATCTAGAACAGTCTACTATCTATTATCTAGAACAGTCTACTATCTAGAACAGTCTACTATCTACTATCTAGAACAGTCTACTATCTATTATCTAGAACAGTCTACTATCTACTATCTAGAACAGTCTACTATCTATTATCTAGAACAGTCTACTATCTGCTATCTAGAACAGTCTACTATCTGCTATCTAGAACAGTCTACTATCCACTATCTAGAACAGTCTACTATCTAGAACAGTCTACTATCTAGAACAGTCTACTATCTAGAACAGTCTACTCTCCACTATCTAGAACAGTCTACTATCTACTATCTAGAACAGTATAGTATCTAGAAAAGTCTACTATCTACTATCTAGAACATACTACTATCTACTATCTGGAACAGTCTACTATCTAGAACAGTCTACTATCTACTATCTAGAACAGTCTACTATATATTATCTAGAACAGTCTACTATCTACTATCTGGAACAGTCTACTATCTAGAACAGTCTACTATCCGCTATCTAGAACAGTCTACTATCTACTATCTAGAACAGTCTACTATCTACTCTCTAGAACAGTCTACTATTTATTATCTAGAACAGTCTACTGTCTAGAACAGTCTACTATCTAATATCTAGAACAGTCTACTATCTACTATCTAGAACAGTCTACTATCTACTATCTAGAACAGTCTACTATCTACTATCTAGAACAGTCTACTATCTACTATCTAGAACAGTCTACTATCTAGAACAGTCTACTATCTACTCTCTAGAACAGTCTACTATCTATTATCTAGAACAGTCTACTATCTAGAACAGTCTACTATCTACTATCTAGAACAGTCTACTATCTACTATCTAGAACAGTCTACTATCTACTCTCTAGAACAGTCTACTATTTATTATCTAGAACAGTCTACTGTCTAGAACAGTCTACTATCTACTATCTAGAACAGTCTACTATCTACTATCTAGAACAGTCTACTATATATTATCTAGAACAGTCTACTATCTACTATCTGGAACAGTCTACTATCTAGAACAGTCTACTATCTGCGATGTAGAACAGTCTACTATCCACTATCTAGAACAGTCTACTATCTGTTATCTAGAACAGTCTACTATCCACTATCTAGAACAGTCTACTATCTACTATCTAGAACAGTCTACTATCTACTATCTAGAACAGTCTACTATCTAGAACAGTCTACTATCTATTATCTAGAACAGTCTACTGAACAGTCTACTATCTATATCTAGAACAGTCTACTATCTACTATCTAGAACAGTCTACTATCTACTATCTAGAACAGTCTACTATCTACTATCTAGAACAGTCTACTATCTATATCTAGAACAGTCTACTATCTAGAACAGTCTACTATCTACTCTCTAGAACAGTCTACTATTTATTATCTAGAACAGTCTACTGTCTAGAACAGTCTACTATCTACTATCTAGAACAGTCTACTATCTACTATCTAGAACAGTCTACTATCTACTCTCTAGAACAGTCTACTATTTATTATCTAGAACAGTCTACTGTCTAGAACAGTCTACTATCTACTATCTAGAACAGTCTACTATCTACTATCTAGAACAGTCTACTATCTACTATCTAGAACAGTCTACTATCTACTATCTAGAACAGTCTACTATCTACTATCTAGAACAGTCTACTATCTAGAACAGTCTACTATCTACTATCTAGAACAGTCTACTATCTATTATCTAGAACAGTCTACTATCTACTATCTAGAACAGTCTACTATCTATTATCTAGAACAGTCTACTATCTACTATCTAGAACAGTCTACTATCTATCTAGAACAGTCTACTATCTCTAGAACAGTCTACTATCTACTATCTAGAACAGTCTACTATCTATTATCTAGAACAGTCTACTATCTAGAACAGTCTACTATCTAGAACAGTCTACTATTTATTATCTAGAACAGTTTACTGTCTAGAACAGTCTACTATCTACTATCTAGAACAGTCTACTATCTACTATCTAGAACAGTCTACTATCTACTAAGAACAGTCTACTATTTATTATCTAGAACAGTCTACTGTCTAGAACAGTCTACTATCTACTATCTAGAACAGTCTACTATCTACTATCTAGAACAGTCTACTATCTACTATCTAGAACAGTCTACTATCTAGAACAGTCTACTATCTAGAACAGTCTACTCTATCTACTATCTAGAACAGTCTACTATCTACTATCTAGAACAGTCTACTATCTACTATCTAGAACAGTCTACTATCTACTATCTAGAACAGTCTACTATCTATTATCTAGAACAGTCTACTATCTAGAACAGTCTACTATCTACTATCTAGAACAGTCTACTATCTATTATCTAGAACAGTCTACTATCTACTATCTAGAACAGTCTACTATCTATTATCTAGAACAGTCTACTATCTGCTATCTAGAACAGTCTACTATCTGCTATCTAGAACAGTCTACTATCCACTATCTAGAACAGTCTACTATCTAGAACAGTCTACTATCTAGAACAGTCTACTATCTAGAACAGTCTACTATCCACTATCTAGAACAGTCTACTATCTACTATCTAGAACAGTATAGTATCTAGAAAAGTCTACTATCTACTATCTAGAACATACTACTATCTACTATCTGGAACAGTCTACTATCTAGAACAGTCTACTATCTACTATCTAGAACAGTCTACTATCTATTATCTAGAACAGTCTACTATCTAGAACAATCTACTATCTAGAACAGTCTACTATCTACTATCTAGAACAGTCTACTATCTATTATCTAGAACAGTCTACTATCTACTATCTGGAACAGTCTACTATCTAGAACAGTCTACTATCTACTATCTAGAACAGTCTACTATCTATAACAGTCTACTATCCACTATCTAGAACAGTCTACTATCTACTATCTAGAACAGTCTACTATCCACTATCTAGAACAGTCTACTATCTAGAACAGTCTACTATCTACTCTCTAGAACAGTCTACTATTTATTATCTAGAACAGTTTACTGTCTAGAACAGTCTACTATCTACTATCTAGAACAGTCTACTATCTACTATCTAGAACAGTCTAATATCTAGAACAGTCTACTATCTACTATCTATAATCTAGAGCAGTCTACTATCTATTATCTAGAACAGTCTACTATCTGCGATCTAGAACAGTCTACTATCCACTATCTAGAACAGTCTACTATCTAGAACAGTCTACTATCTAGAACAGTCTACTATCCACTATTAGAAACAGTGTACTATCTACTATATAGAACAGTCTACTATCCACTATCTAGAACAGTCTACTATCTGTTATCTAGAACAGTCTACTATCCACTATCTAGAACAGTCTACTATCCGCTATCTAGAACAGTCTACTATCTACTATCTAGAACAGTCTACTATCTACTCTCTAGAACAGTCTACTATTTATTATCTAGAACAGTCTACTGTCTAGAACAGTCTACTATCTAATATCTAGAACAGTCTACTATCTACTATCTAGAACAGTCTACTATCTACTATCTAGAACAGTCTACTATCTACTATATAGAACAGTCTACTATCTATTATCTAGAACAGTCTACTATCTAGAACAGTATACTATCTACTCTCTAGAACAGTCTACTATTTATTATCTAGAACAGTTTACTGTCTAGAACAGTCTACTATCTACTATCTAGAACAGTCTACTATCTACTATCTAGAACAGTCTACTATTTGCTATCTAGAACAGTCTACTATCTGCGATCTAGAACAGTCTGCTATCCACTATCTAGAACAGTCTACTATCTGTTATCTAGAACAGTCTACTATCCACTATCTAGAACAGTCTACTATCTGCTATCTAGAACAGTCTACTATCTATTATCTAGAACAGTCTACTATCTATTATCTAGAACAGTCTACTATCTACTCTCTAGAACAGTCTACTATCTACTATCTAGAACAGTCTACTATCTACTATCTAGAACAATCTACTATCTATTATCTAGAACAGTCTACTATCTACTATCTGGAACAGTCTACTATCTGCTATCTAGAACAGTCTAATATCTAGAACAGTCTACTATCTACTATCTATAATCTAGAGCAGTCTACTATCTATTATCTAGAACAGTCTACTATCTGCGATCTAGAACAGTCTACTATCCACTATCTAGAACAGTCTACTATCTAGAACAGTCTACTATCTATAACAGTCTACTATCCACTATTAGAAACAGTGTACTATCTACTATATAGAACAGTCTACTATCCACTATCTAGAACAGTCTACTATCTGTTATCTAGAACAGTCTACTATCCACTATCTAGAACAGTCTACTATCCGCTATCTAGAACAGTCTACTATCTACTATCTAGAACAGTCTACTATCTACTCTCTAGAACAGTCTACTATTTATTATCTAGAACAGTCTACTGTCTAGAACAGTCTACTATCTAATATCTAGAACAGTCTACTATCTACTATCTAGAACAGTCTACTATCTACTATCTAGAACAGTCTACTATCTACTATCTAGAACAGTCTACTATCTATTATCTAGAACAGTCTACTATCTAGAACAGTCTACTATCTACTCTCTAGAACAGTCTACTATTTATTATCTAGAACAGTTTACTGTCTAGAACAGTCTACTATCTACTATCTAGAACAGTCTACTATCTACTATCTAGAACAGTCTACTATCTACTCTCTAGAACAGTCTACTATTTATTATCTAGAACAGTCTACTGTCTAGAACAGTCTACTATCTACTATCTAGAACAGTCTACTATCTACTATCTAGAACAGTCTACTATCTACTATCTAGAACAGTCTACTATCTACTATCTAGAACAGTCTACTATCTATTATCTAGAACAGTCTACTATCTAGAACAGTCTACTATCTACTATCTAGAACAGTCTACTATCTATTATCTAGAACAGTCTACTATCTACTATCTAGAACAGTCTACTATCTATTATCTAGAACAGTCTACTATCTGCTATCTAGAACAGTCTACTATCTGCGATCTAGAACAGTCTACTATCCACTATCTAGAACAGTCTACTATCTAGAACAGTCTACTATCTAGAACAGTCTACTATCTAGAACAGTCTACTCTCCACTATCTAGAACAGTCTACTATCTACTATCTAGAACAGTATAGTATCTAGAAAAGTCTACTATCTACTATCTAGAACATACTACTATCTACTATCTGGAACAGTCTACTATCTAGAACAGTCTACTATCTACTATCTAGAACAGTCTACTATATATTATCTAGAACAGTCTACTATCTACTATCTGGAACAGTCTACTATCTAGAACAGTCTACTATCTGTGATGTAGAACAGTCTACTATCCACTATCTAGAACAGTCTACTATCTAGAACAATCTACTATCTAGAACAGTCTACTATCCACTATTAGAAACAGTCTACTAACTATTATCTAGAACAGTCTACTATCTACTATCTGGAACAGTCTACTATCTAGAACAGTCTACTATCTACTATCTAGAACAGTCTACTATCTATAACAGTCTACTATCCACTATTAGAAACAGTGTACTATCTACTATATAGAACAGTCTACTATCTGTTATCTAGAACAGTCTACTATCCACTATCTAGAACAGTCTACTATCCGCTATCTAGAACAGTCTACTATCTACTATCTAGAACAGTCTACTATCTACTCTCTAGAACAGTCTACTATTTATTATCTAGAACAGTCTACTGTCTAGAACAGTCTACTATCTACTATCTAGAACAGTCTACTATCTACTATCTAGAACAGTCTACTATCTACTATCTAGAACAGTCTACTATCTACTATCTAGAACAGTCTACTATCTATTATCTAGAACAGTCTACTATCTAGAACAGTCTACTATCTACTATCTAGAACAGTCTACTATCTACTATCTAGAACAGTCTACTATCTACTATCTAGAACAGTCTACTATCTACTATCTAGAACAGTCTACTATCTATTATCTAGAACAGTCTACTATCTAGAACAGTCTACTATCTACTCTCTAGAACAGTCTACTATTTATTATCTAGAACAGTCTGTCTAGAACAGTCTACTATCTACTATCTAGAACAGTCTACTATCTACTATCTAGAACAGTCTACTATCTACTATCTAGAACAGTCTACTATCTATTATCTAGAACAGTCTACTATCTAGAACAGTCTACTATCTACTATCTAGAACAGTCTACTATCTACTATCTAGAACAGTCTACTATCTACTATCTAGAACAGTCTACTATCTACTATCTAGAACAGTCTACTATCTATTATCAGTCTACTATCTACTATCTAGAACAGTCTACTATCTACTATCTAGAACAGTCTACTATCTAATCAGAACAGTCTACTATCTACTATCTAGAACAGTCTACTATCTACTATCTAGAACAGTCTACTATCTACTATCTAGAACAGTCTACTATCTAGAACAGTCTATCTAGATCTAGAACAGTCTACTATCCACTATCTAGAACAGTCTACTATCTACTATCTAGAACAGTCTACTATCTATTATCTAGAACAGTCTACTATCTAGAACAGTCTACTATCTACTCTCTAGAACAGTCTACTATCTATTATCTAGAACAGTCTACTAGAACAGTCTACTATCTACTATCTAGAACAGTCTACTATCTACTATCTAGAACAGTCTACTATCTACTATCTAGAACAGTCTACTATCTAGAACAGTATCTAGAACAGTCTACTATCTACTATCTAGAACAGTCTACTATCTACTATCTAGAACAGTCTACTATCTACTATCTAGAACAGTCTACTATCTACTATCTAGAACAGTCTACTATCTAGAACAGTCTACTATCTATATCTAGAACAGTCTACTATCTATCTAGAACAGTCTACTATCTAGAACAGTCTACTATCTACTATCTAGAACAGTCTACTATCTATCTAGAACAGTCTAGAGAACAGTCTACTATCTAGAACAGTCTACTATCTAGAACAGTCTACTCTCCACTATCTAGAACAGTCTACTATCTACTATCTAGAACAGTATAGTATCTAGAAAAGTCTACTATCTACTATCTAGAACATACTACTATCTACTATCTGGAACAGTCTACTATCTAGAACAGTCTACTATCTACTATCTAGAACAGTCTACTATATATTATCTAGAACAGTCTACTATCTACTATCTGGAACAGTCTACTATCTAGAACAGTCTACTATCTGCGATGTAGAACAGTCTACTATCCACTATCTAGAACAGTCTACTATCTAGAACAATCTACTATCTAGAACAGTCTACTATCCACTATTAGAAACAGTCTACTAACTATTATCTAGAACAGTCTACTATCTAGAACAGTCTACTATCTACTATCTAGAACAGTCTACTATCTATTATCTAGAACAGTCTACTATCTACTATCTAGAACAGTCTACTATCTATTATCTAGAACAGTCTACTATCTGCTATCTAGAACAGTCTACTATCTGCGATCTAGAACAGTCTACTATCCACTATCTAGAACAGTCTACTATCTAGAACAGTCTACTATCTAGAACAGTCTACTCTCCACTATCTAGAACAGTCTACTATCTACTATCTAGAACAGTATAGTATCTAGAAAAGTCTACTATCTACTATCTAGAACATACTACTATCTACTATCTGGAACAGTCTACTATCTAGAACAGTCTACTATCTACTATCTAGAACAGTCTACTATATATTATCTAGAACAGTCTACTATCTACTATCTGGAACAGTCTACTATCTAGAACAGTCTACTATCTGCGATGTAGAACAGTTTACTATCCACTATCTAGAACAGTCTACTATCTAGAACAATCTATATCTAGAACAGTCTACTATCCACTATTAGAAACAGTCTACTAACTATTATCTAGAACAGTCTACTATCTAGAACAGTCTACTATCTACTATCTAGAACAGTCTACTATCTATTATCTAGAACAGTCTACTATCTACTATCTAGAACAGTCTACTATCTATTATCTAGAACAGTCTACTATCTGCTATCTAGAACAGTCTACTATCTGCAGATCTAGAACAGTCTACTATCTACTATCTAGAACAGTCTACTATCTACTATCTAGAACAGTCTACTATCTATTATCTAGAACAGTCTACTATCTAGAACAGTCTACTATCTACTCTCTAGAACAGTCTACTATTTATTATCTAGAACAGTTTACTGTCTAGAACAGTCTACTATCTACTATCTAGAACAGTCTACTATCTACTATCTAGAACAGTCTACTATCTACTCTCTAGAACAGTCTACTATTTATTATCTAGAACAGTCTACTGTCTAGAACAGTCTACTATCTACTATCTAGAACAGTCTACTATCTACTATCTAGAACAGTCTACTATCTACTATCTAGAACAGTCTACTATCTACTATCTAGAACAGTCTACTATCTATTATCTAGAACAGTCTACTATCTAGAACAGTCTACTATCTACTATCTAGAACAGTCTACTATCTATTATCTAGAACAGTCTACTATCTACTATCTAGAACAGTCTACTATCTATTATCTAGAACAGTCTACTATCTGCTATCTAGAACAGTCTACTATCTGCTATCTAGAACAGTCTACTATCCACTATCTAGAACAGTCTACTATCTAGAACAGTCTACTATCTAGAACATCTAGAACAGTCTACTCTCCATATCTAGAACAGTCTACTATCTACTATCTAGAACAGTATAGTATCTAGAAAAGTCTACTATCTACTATCTAGAACATACTACTATCTACTATCTGGAACAGTCTACTATCTAGAACAGTCTACTATCTACTATCTAGAACAGTCTACTATATATTATCTAGAACAGTCTACTATCTAGAACTATCTAGAACAGTCTACTATCTAGAACAGTCTACTATCTACTATCTAGAACAGTCTACTATCTACTATCTAGAACAGTCTACTATCTACTCTCTAGAACAGTCTACTATTTATTATCTAGAACAGTCTACTGTCTAGAACAGTCTACTATCTAATATCTAGAACAGTCTACTATCTACTATCTAGAACAGTCTACTATCTACTATCTAGAACAGTCTACTATCTACTATCTAGAACAGTCTACTATCTACTATCTAGAACAGTCTACTATCTAGAACAGTCTACTATCTACTCTCTAGAACAGTCTACTATTTATTATCTAGAACAGTTTACTGTCTAGAACAGTCTACTATCTACTATCTAGAACAGTCTACTATCTACTATCTAGAACAGTCTACTATCTACTCTCTAGAACAGTCTACTATTTATTATCTAGAACAGTCTACTGTCTAGAACAGTCTACTATCTACTATCTAGAACAGTCTACTATCTACTATCTAGAACAGTCTACTATATATTATCTAGAACAGTCTACTATCTACTATCTGGAACAGTCTACTATCTAGAACAGTCTACTATCTGCGATGTAGAACAGTCTACTATCCACTATCTAGAACAGTCTACTATCTGTTATCTAGAACAGTCTACTATCCACTATCTAGAACAGTCTACTATCCGCTATCTAGAACAGTCTACTATCTACTATCTAGAACAGTCTACTATCTACTCTCTAGAACAGTCTACTATTTATTATCTAGAACAGTCTACTGTCTAGAACAGTCTACTATCTACAGTCTACTATCTAGAACAGTCTACTATCTACTATCTAGAACAGTCTACTATCTACTATCTAGAACAGTCTACTATCTACTATCTAGAACAGTCTACTATCTAGAACAGTCTACTATCTAGAACAGTCTACTATTTATTATCTAGAACAGTTTATCTGTCTAGAACAGTCTACTATCTACTATCTAGAACAGTCTACTATCTACTATCTAGAACAGTCTACTATCTACTCTCTAGAACAGTCTACTATTTATTATCTAGAACAGTCTACTATCTAGAACAGTCTACTATCTACTATCTAGAACAGTCTACTATCTACTCTCTAGAACAGTCTACTATCTATTATCTAGAACAGTCTACTATCTAGAACAGTCTACTATCTACTATCTAGAACAGTCTACTATCTACTATCTAGAACAGTCTACTATCTACTATCTAGAACAGTCTACTATCTACTATCTAGAACAGTCTACTATCTATTATCTAGAACAGTCTACTATCTAGAACAGTCTACTATCTAGATCTAGAACAGTCTACTATCTATTATCTAGAACAGTCTACTATCTACTATCTAGAACAGTCTACTATCTATTATCTAGAACAGTCTACTATCTATTATCTAGAACAGTCTACTATCTGCGATCTAGAACAGTCTACTATCTACTATCTAGAACAGTCTACTATCTAGAACAGTCTACTATCTAGAACAGTCTACTATCCACTATCTAGAACAGTCTACTATCTACTATCTAGAACAGTATAGTATCTAGAAAAGTCTACTATCTACTATCTAGAACATACTACTATCTATATCTGGAACAGTCTACTATCTAGAACAGTCTACTATCTACTATCTAGAACAGTCTACTATCTATTATCTAGAACAGTCTACTATCTACTATCTGAACAGTCTACTATCTAGAACAGTCTACTATCCACTATCTAGAACAGTCTACTATCTACTATCTAGAACAGTCTACTATCTACTCTCTAGAACAGTCTACTATTTATTATCTAGAACAGTCTACTATCTAGAACAGTCTACTATCTAATATCTAGAACAGTCTACTATCTACTATCTAGAACAGTCTACTATCTACTATCTAGAACAGTCTACTATCTACTATCTAGAACAGTCTACTATCTACTATCTAGAACAGTCTACTATCTAGAACAGTCTACTATCTAGAACAGTCTACTATTTATTATCTAGAACAGTTTACTGTCTAGAACAGTCTACTATCTACTATCTAGAACAGTCTACTATCTACTATCTAGAACAGTCTACTATCTACTCTCTAGAACAGTCTACTATTTATTATCTAGAACAGTCTACTAGAACAGTCTACTATCTAGAACAGTCTACTATCTACTATCTAGAACAGTCTACTATCTATTATCTAGAACAGTCTACTATCTACTATCTAGAACAGTCTACTATCTAGAACAGTCTACTATCTGCTAGAACAGTCTACTATCCACTATCTAGAACAGTCTACTATCTATCTAGAACAGTCTACTATCTACTATCTAGAACAGTCTACTATCTACTATCTAGAACAGTCTACTATCTACTATCTAGAACAGTCTACTATCTACTATCTCTAGAACAGTCTACTATCTATTATCTAGAACAGTCTACTGTCTAGAACAGTCTACTATCTAGAACAGTCTACTATCTACTATCTAGAACAGTCTACTATCTACTATCTAGAACAGTCTACTATCTATTATCTAGAACAGTCTACTATCTACTATCTAGAACAGTCTACTATCTATTATCTAGAACAGTCTACTATCTGCTATCTAGAACAGTCTACTATCTACTATCTAGAACAGTCTACTATCTACTATCTAGAACAGTCTACTATCTACTATCTAGAACAGTCTACTATCTATTATCTAGAACAGTCTACTATCTAGAACAGTCTACTATCTACTCTCTAGAACAGTCTACTATTTATTATCTAGAACAGTTTACTGTCTAGAACAGTCTACTATCTACTATCTAGAACAGTCTACTATCTACTATCTAGAACAGTCTACTATCTACTCTCTAGAACAGTCTACTATTTATTATCTAGAACAGTCTACTCTAGAACAGTCTACTATCTACTATCTAGAACAGTCTACTATCTACTATCTAGAACAGTCTACTATCTACTATCTAGAACAGTCTACTATCTACTATCTAGAACAGTCTACTATCTATTATCTAGAACAGTCTACTATCTACTATCTAGAACAGTCTACTATCTACTATCTAGAACAGTCTACTATCTACTATCTAGAACAGTCTACTATCTACTATCTAGAACAGTCTACTATCTATTATCTAGAACAGTCTACTATCTAGAACAGTCTACTATCTACTATCTAGAACAGTCTACTATCTATTATCTAGAACAGTCTACTATCTACTATCTAGAACAGTCTACTATCTATTATCTAGAACAGTCTACTATCTGCTATCTAGAACAGTCTACTATCTGCGATCTAGAACAGTCTACTATCCACTATCTAGAACAGTCTACTATCTAGAACAGTCTACTATCTAGAACAGTCTACTATCTAGAACAGTCTACTATCCACTATCTAGAACAGTCTACTATCTACTATCTAGAACAGTATAGTATCTAGAAAAGTCTACTATCTACTATCTAGAACAGTACTATCTATCTAACAGTCTACTATCTAGAACAGTCTACTATCTACTATCTAGAACAGTCTACTATATCTAGAACAGTCTTATCTACTAGAACAGTCTACTATCTAGAACAATCTACTATCTAGAACAGTCTACTATCTAGAACAGTCTACTATCTATTATCTAGAACAGTCTACTATCTACTATCTAGAACAGTCTACTATCTAGAACAGTCTACTATCTACTATCTAGAACAGTCTACTATCTATAACAGTCTACTATCTAGAACAGTCTACTATCTATCTAGAACAGTCTACTATCTATCTAGAACAGTCTACTATCTAGAACAGTCTACTATCTACTATCTAGAACAGTCTACTATTTATTATCTAGAACAGTTTACTGTCTAGAACAGTCTACTATCTACTATCTAGAACAGTCTACTATCTACTATCTAGAACAGTCTACTATCTACTATCTAGAACAGTCTACTATTTATTATCTAGAACAGTCTACTGTCTAGAACAGTCTACTATCTACTATCTAGAACAGTCTACTATCTACTATCTAGAACAGTCTACTATCTACTATCTAGAACAGTCTACTATCTACTATCTAGAACAGTCTACTATCTATTATCTAGAACAGTCTACTATCTAGAACAGTCTACTATCTACTATCTAGAACAGTCTACTATCTATTATCTAGAACAGTCTACTATCTACTATCTAGAACAGTCTACTATCTATTATCTAGAACAGTCTACTATCTGCTATCTAGAACAGTCTACTATCTACTATCTAGAACAGTCTACTATCTACTATCTAGAACAGTCTACTATCTACTATCTAGAACAGTCTACTATCTATTATCTAGAACAGTCTACTATCTAGAACAGTCTACTATCTACTATCTAGAACAGTCTACTATTATTATCTAGAACAGTTTACTGTCTAGAACAGTCTACTATCTACTATCTAGAACAGTCTACTATCTACTATCTAGAACAGTCTACTATCTAGAACAGTCTACTATCTACTATCTAGAACAGTCTACTATTTATTATCTAGAACAGTCTACTGTCTAGAACAGTCTACTATCTACTATCTAGAACAGTCTACTATCTACTATCTAGAACAGTCTACTATCTACTATCTAGAACAGTCTACTATCTACTATCTAGAACAGTCTACTATCTATTATCTAGAACAGTCTACTATCTAGAACAGTCTACTATCTACTCTCTAGAACAGTCTACTATTTATTATCTAGAACAGTTTACTGTCTAGAACAGTCTACTATCTACTATCTAGAACAGTCTACTATCTACTATCTAGAACAGTCTACTATCTACTATCTAGAACAGTCTACTATTTATTATCTAGAACAGTCTACTGTCTAGAACAGTCTACTATCTACTATCTAGAACAGTCTACTATCTACTATCTAGAACAGTCTACTATCTACTATCTAGAACAGTCTACTATCTACTATCTAGAACAGTCTACTATCTATTATCTAGAACAGTCTACTATCTAGAACAGTCTACTATCTACTATCTAGAACAGTCTACTATCTATTATCTAGAACAGTCTACTATCTACTATCTAGAACAGTCTACTATCTATTATCTAGAACAGTCTACTATCTGCTATCTAGAACAGTCTACTATCTGCGATCTAGAACAGTCTACTATCCACTATCTAGAACAGTCTACTATCTAGAACAGTCTACTATCTAGAACAGTCTACTATCTAGAACAGTCTACTCTCCACTATCTAGAACAGTCTACTATCTACTATCTAGAACATCTAGAAAAGTCTACTATCTACTATCTAGAACAGTCTACTATCTACTATCTAGAACAGTCTACTATCTAGAACAGTCTCTAGAACAGTCTACTATCTACTATCTGGAACAGTCTACTATCTAGAACAGTCTACTATCTATATAGAACAGTTTACTATCCACTATCTAGAACAGTCTACTATCTAGAACAATATCTAGAACAGTCTACTATCCACTATCTAGAACAGTCTACTATCTATTATCTAGAACAGTCTACTATCTAGAACAGTCTACTATCTACTATCTAGAACAGTCTACTATCTATTATCTAGAACAGTCTACTATCTACTATCTAGAACAGTCTACTATCTATTATCTAGAACAGTCTACTATCTGCTATCTAGAACAGTCTACTATCTGCGATCTAGAACAGTCTACTATCCACTATCTAGAACAGTCTACTATCTACTATCTAGAACAGTCTACTATCTAGAACAGTCTACTATCTACTATCTAGAACAGTCTACTATCTACTATCTAGAACAGTCTAATCTAGTCTACTATCTATTATCTAGAACAGTCTACTATCTAGAACAGTCTACTATCTACTATCTAGAACAGTCTACTATCTATTATCTAGAACAGTCTACTATCTACTATCTAGAACAGTCTACTATCTATTATCTAGAACAGTCTACTATCTAGAACTATCTAGAACAGTCTACTATCTAGAACAGTCTACTATCCACTATCTAGAACAGTCTACTATCTAGAACAGTCTACTATCTAGAACAGTCTACTCTCCACTATCTAGAACAGTCTACTATCTACTATCTAGAACAGTATAGTATCTAGAAAAGTCTACTATCTACTATCTAGAACATACTACTATCTACTATCTGGAACAGTCTACTATCTAGAACAGTCTACTATCTACTATCTAGAACAGTCTACTATATATTATCTAGAACAGTCTACTATCTACTATCTGGAACAGTCTACTATCTAGAACAGTCTACTATCCGCTATCTAGAACAGTCTACTATCTACTATCTAGAACAGTCTACTATCTACTCTCTAGAACAGTCTACTATTTATTATCTAGAACAGTCTACTGTCTAGAACAGTCTACTATCTAATATCTAGAACAGTCTACTATCTACTATCTAGAACAGTCTACTATCTACTATCTAGAACAGTCTACTATCTACTATCTAGAACAGTCTACTATCTACTATCTAGAACAGTCTACTATCTAGAACAGTCTACTATCTACTCTCTAGAACAGTCTACTATTTATTATCTAGAACAGTTTACTGTCTAGAACAGTCTACTATCTACTATCTAGAACAGTCTACTATCTACTATCTAGAACAGTCTACTATCTACTCTCTAGAACAGTCTACTATCTAGAACAGTCTACTGTCTAGAACAGTCTACTATCTACTATCTAGAACAGTCTACTATCTACTATCTAGAACAGTCTACTATCTATTATCTAGAACAGTCTACTATCTACTATCTAGAACAGTCTACTATCTAGAACAGTCTACTATCTAGAGAACAGTCTACTATCTACTATCTAGAACAGTCTACTATCTACTATCTAGAACAGTCTACTATCTACTATCTAGAACAGTCTACTATCTACTATCTAGAACAGTCTACTATCTACTATCTAGAACAGTCTACTATCTACTATCTACTAGAACAGTCTACTATTTATTATCTAGAACAGTCTACTGTCTAGAACAGTCTACTATCTAATATCTAGAACAGTCTACTATCTACTATCTAGAACAGTCTACTATCTACTATCTAGAACAGTCTACTATCTACTATCTAGAACAGTCTACTATCTACTATCTAGAACAGTCTACTATCTAGAACAGTCTACTATCTACTATCTAGAACAGTCTACTATTTATTATCTAGAACAGTCTACTGTCTAGAACAGTCTACTATCTACTATCTAGAACAGTCTACTATCTACTATCTAGAACAGTCTACTATCTACTATCTAGAACAGTCTACTATTTATTATCTAGAACAGTCTACTATCTACTATCTACTATCTAGAACAGTCTACTATCTACTATCTAGAACAGTCTACTATCTATTATCTAGAACAGTCTACTAGAACAGTCTACTATCTACTATCTAGAACAGTCTACTATCTACTATCTAGAACAGTCTACTATCTACTATCTAGAACAGTCTACTATCTACTATCTAGAACAGTCTACTATCTATTATCTAGAACAGTCTACTATCTAGAACAGTCTACTATCTACTATCTAGAACAGTCTACTATCTATTATCTAGAACAGTCTACTATCTACTATCTAGAACAGTCTACTATCTATTATCTAGAACAGTCTACTATCTGCTATCTAGAACAGTCTACTATCTACTATCTAGAACAGTCTACTATCTATCTAGAACAGTCTACTATCTAGAACAGTCTATCTAGAACAGTCTACTATCTACTATCTAGAACAGTCTACTATCTACTATCTAGAACAGTCTACTATCTATCTAGAAAAGTCTACTATCTACTATCTAGAACATCTACTATCTACTATCTGGAACAGTCTACTATCTAGAACAGTCTACTATCTACTATCTAGAACAGTCTACTATATATTATCTAGAACAGTCTACTATCTACTATCTGGAACAGTCTACTATCTAGAACAGTCTACTATCTACTATCTAGAACAGTCTACTATCTACTATCTAGAACAGTCTACTATCTACTCTCTAGAACAGTCTACTATTTATTATCTAGAACAGTCTACTGTCTAGAACAGTCTACTATCTAATATCTAGAACAGTCTACTATCTACTATCTAGAACAGTCTACTATCTACTATCTAGAACAGTCTACTATCTACTATCTAGAACAGTCTACTATCTACTATCTAGAACAGTCTACTATCTAGAACAGTCTACTATCTACTCTCTAGAACAGTCTACTATTTATTATCTAGAACAGTTTACTGTCTAGAACAGTCTACTATCTACTATCTAGAACAGTCTACTATCTACTATCTAGAACAGTCTACTATCTACTCTCTAGAACAGTCTACTATTTATTATCTAGAACAGTCTACTGTCTAGAACAGTCTACTATCTACTATCTAGAACAGTCTACTATCTACTATCTAGAACAGTCTACTATCTACTATCTAGAACAGTCTACTATCTACTATCTGAACAGTCTACTATCTAGAACAGTCTACTATCTATGAGAACAGTCTACTATCCACTATCTAGAACAGTCTACTATCTGTTATCTAGAACAGTCTACTATCCACTATCTAGAACAGTCTACTATCTACTATCTAGAACAGTCTACTATCTACTATCTAGAACAGTCTACTATCTACTCTCTAGAACAGTCTACTATTTATTATCTAGAACAGTCTACTATCTAGAACAGTCTACTATCTAGAACAGTCTACTATCTACTATCTAGAACAGTCTACTATCTACTATCTAGAACAGTCTACTATCTATTATCTAGAACAGTCTACTATCTACTATCTAGAACAGTCTACTATCTATTATCTAGAACAGTCTACTATCTGCTATCTAGAACAGTCTACTATCTGCGATCTAGAACAGTCTACTATCCACTATCTAGAACAGTCTACTATCTACTATCTAGAACAGTCTACTATCTATTATCTAGAACAGTCTACTATCTAGAACAGTCTACTATCTACTCTCTAGAACAGTCTACTATTTATTATCTAGAACAGTTTACTGTCTAGAACAGTCTACTATCTACTATCTAGAACAGTCTACTATCTACTATCTAGAACAGTCTACTATCTACTCTCTAGAACAGTCTACTATTTATTATCTAGAACAGTCTACTGTCTAGAACAGTCTACTATCTACTATCTAGAACAGTCTACTATCTACTATCTAGAACAGTCTACTATCTACTATCTAGAACAGTCTACTATCTACTCTCTAGAACAGTCTACTATTTATTATCTAGAACAGTCTACTATCTACTATCTAGAACAGTCTACTATCTACTATCTAGAACAGTCTACTATCTACTATCTAGAACAGTCTACTATCTACTATCTAGAACAGTCTACTATCTATTATCTAGAACAGTCTATTATCTAGAACAGTCTACTATCTACTATCTAGAACAGTCTACTATCTATTATCTAGAACAGTCTACTATCTACTATCTAGAACAGTCTACTATCTATTATCTAGAACAGTCTACTATCTGCTATCTAGAACAGTCTACAATCTGCGATCTAGAACAGTCTACTATCCACTATCTAGAACAGTCTACTATCTAGAACAGTCTACTATCTAGAACAGTCTACTATCTAGAACAGTCTACTCTCCACTATCTAGAACAGTCTACTATCTACTATCTAGAACAGTATAGTATCTAGAAAAGTCTACTATCTACTATCTAGAACATACTACTATCTACTATCTGGAACAGTCTACTATCTAGAACAGTCTACTATCTACTATCTAGAACAGTCTACTATATATTATCTAGAACAGTCTACTATCTAGAACAATCTACTATCTAGAACAGTCTACTATCCACTATTAGAAACAGTCTACTAACTATTATCTAGAACAGTCTACTATCTACTATCTGGAACAGTCTACTATCTAGAACAGTCTACTATCTACTATCTAGAACAGTCTACTATCTATAACAGTCTACTATCCACTATTAGAAACAGTGTACTATCTACTATATAGAACAGTCTACTATCCACTATCTAGAACAGTCTACTATCTAGAACAGTCTACTATCTACTCTCTAGAACAGTCTACTATTTATTATCTAGAACAGTTTACTGTCTAGAACAGTCTACTATCTACTATCTAGAACAGTCTACTATCTACTATCTAGAACAGTCTACTATCTACTCTCTAGAACAGTCTACTATTTATTATCTAGAACAGTCTACTGTCTAGAACAGTCTACTATCTACTATCTAGAACAGTCTACTATCTACTATCTAGAACAGTCTACTATCTACTATCTAGAACAGTCTACTATCTACTATCTAGAACAGTCTACTATCTATTATCTAGAACAGTCTACTATCTAGAACAGTCTACTATCTACTATCTAGAACAGTCTACTATCTATTATCTAGAACAGTCTACTATCTACTATCTAGAACAGTCTACTATCTATTATCTAGAACAGTCTACTATCTGCTATCTAGAACAGTCTACTATCTGCGATCTAGATCTAGAACAGTCTACTATCTACTATCTAGAACAGTCTACTATCTACTATCTAGAACAGTCTACTATCTATTATCTAGAACAGTCTACTATCTAGAACAGTCTACTATCTACTCTCTAGAACAGTCTACTATTTATTATCTAGAACAGTTTACTGTCTAGAACAGTCTACTATCTACTATCTAGAACAGTCTACTATCTACTATCTAGAACAGTCTACTATCTAGAACAGTCTACTATCTACTCTCTAGAACAGTCTACTATTTATTATCTAGAACAGTCTACTGTCTAGAACAGTCTACTATCTACTATCTAGAACAGTCTACTATCTACTATCTAGAACAGTCTACTATCTACTATCTAGAACAGTCTACTATCTACTATCTAGAACAGTCTACTATCTATTATCTAGAACAGTCTACTATCTAGAACAGTCTACTATCTACTCTCTAGAACAGTCTACTATTTATTATCTAGAACAGTTTACTGTCTAGAACAGTCTACTATCTACTATCTAGAACAGTCTACTATCTACTATCTAGAACAGTCTACTATCTACTCTCTAGAACAGTCTACTATTTATTATCTAGAACAGTCTACTGTCTAGAACAGTCTACTATCTACTATCTAGAACAGTCTACTATCTACTATCTAGAACAGTCTACTATCTACTATCTAGAACAGTCTACTATCTACTATCTAGAACAGTCTACTATCTATTATCTAGAACAGTCTACTATCTAGAACAGTCTACTATCTACTATCTAGAACAGTCTACTATCTATTATCTAGAACAGTCTACTATCTACTATCTAGAACAGTCTACTATCTATTATCTAGAACAGTCTACTATCTGCTATCTAGAACAGTCTACTATCTGCGATCTAGAACAGTCTACTATCCACTATCTAGAACAGTCTACTATCTAGAACAGTCTACTATCTAGAACAGTCTACTATCCACTATCTAGAACAGTCTACTCTCCACTATCTAGAACAGTCTACTATCTACTATCTAGAACAGTATAGTATCTAGAAAAGTCTACTATCTACTATCTAGAACATACTACTATCTACTATCTGGAACAGTCTACTATCTAGAACAGTCTACTATATATTATCTAGAACAGTCTACTATCTACTATCTGGAACAGTCTACTATCTAGAACAGTCTACTATCTGCGATGTAGAACAGTTTACTATCCACTATCTAGAACAGTCTACTATCTAGAACAATCTACTATCTAGAACAGTCTACTATCCACTATTAGAAACAGTCTACTAACTATTATCTAGAACAGTCTACTATCTAGAACAGTCTACTATCTACTATCTAGAACAGTCTACTATCTATTATCTAGAACAGTCTACTATCTACTATCTAGAACAGTCTACTATCTATTATCTAGAACAGTCTACTATCTGCTATCTAGAACAGTCTACTATCTGCGATCTAGAACAGTCTACTATCCACTATCTAGAACAGTCTACTATCCAGAACAGTCTACTATCTAGAACAGTCTACTATCTAGAACAGTCTACTCTCCACTATCTAGAACAGTCTACTATCTACTATCTAGAACAGTATAGTATCTAGAAAAGTCTACTATCTACTATCTAGAACATACTACTATCTACTATCTGGAACAGTCTACTATCTAGAACAGTCTACTATCTACTATCTAGAACAGTCTACTATATATTATCTAGAACAGTCTACTATCTACTATCTGGAACAGTCTACTATCTAGAACAGTCTACTATCTGCGATGTAGAACAGTTTACTATCCACTATCTAGAACAGTCTACTATCTAGAACAATCTACTATCTAGAACAGTCTACTATCCACTATTAGAAACAGTCTACTAACTATTATCTAGAACAGTCTACTATCTAGAACAGTCTACTATCTACTATCTAGAACAGTCTACTATCTATTATCTAGAACAGTCTACTATCTACTATCTAGAACAGTCTACTATCTATTATCTAGAACAGTCTACTATCTGCTATCTAGAACAGTCTACTATCTGCGATCTAGAACAGTCTACTATCTATTATCTCGAACAGTCTACTATCTATTATCTAGGACAGTCTACTATCTACTATCTGGAACAGTCTACTATCTAGAACAGTCTACTATCTACTATCTAGAAGAGTCGATTATCTATTATCTAGAACAGTCTACTATCTACTATCTGGAACAGTCCACTATCTGCTATCTAGAACATTCTAATATCTAGAACAGTCTACTATCTAGAACAGTCTACTATCTACTATCTAGAACAGTCTACTATCTATTATCTAGAACAGTCTACTATCTGCTATCTAGAACAGTCTACTATCTGCGATCTAGAACAGTCTACTATCCACTATCTAGAACAGTCTACTATCTAGAACAGTCTACTATCTAGAACAGTCTACTATCTAGAACAGTCTACTCTCCACTATCTAGAACAGTCTACTATCTACTATCTAGAACAGTATAGTATCTAGAAAAGTCTACTATCTACTATCTAGAACATACTACTATCTACTATCTGGAACAGTCTACTATCTAGAACAGTCTACTATCTACTATCTAGAACAGTCTACTATATATTATCTAGAACAGTCTACTATCTACTATCTGGAACAGTCTACTATCTAGAACAGTCTACTATCTGCGATGTAGAACAGTCTACTATCCACTATCTAGAACAGTCTACTATCTGTTATCTAGAACAGTCTACTATCCACTATCTAGAACAGTCTACTATCCGCTATCTAGAACAGTCTACTATCTACTATCTAGAACAGTCTACTATCTACTCTCTAGAACAGTCTACTATCTACTCTCTAGAACAGTCTACTGTCTAGAACAGTCTACTATCTAATATCTAGAACAGTCTACTATCTATTATCTAGAACAGTCTACTATCTACTATCTGGAACAATCTACTATCTGCTATCTAGAACAGTCTAATATCTAGAACAGTCTACTATCTACTATCTAGAACATTCTACTATCTACTATCTATAACAGTCTACTATCTGTTATCTAGAACAGTCTACTATCTGCGATCTAGAACAGTCTACTATCCACTATCTAGAACAGTCTACTATCTATAACAGTCTACTATCTAGAACAGTCTAATATCTAGAACAGTCTACTCTCCACTATCTAGAACAGTCTACTATCTACTATCTAGAACAGTATAGTATCTAGAAAAGTCTACAATCTACAATCTAGAACATACTACTATCTACTATCTGGAACAGTCTACTATCTAGAACAGTCTACTATCTACTACCTAGAACAGTCTACTATCTACTATCTAGAACAGTCTACCAACTATTATCTAGAACAGTCTACTATCTATTATCTGGAACAGTCTACTATCTAGAACAGTCTACTATCTACTATCTAGAACAGTCTACTATCTATTATCTAGAACAGTCTACTATCTACTATCTGGAACAGTCTACTATCTGCTATCTAGAACAGTCTAATATCTAGAACAGTCTACTATCTACTATCTAGAACATTCTACTATCTACTATCTATAACAGTCTACTATCTGTTATCTAGAACAGTCTACTATCTGCGATCTAGAACAGTCTACTATCCACTATCTAGAACAGTCTACTATCTGTTATCTAGAACAGTCTACTATCCACTATCTAGAACAGTCTACTATCTGCTATCTAGAACAGTCTACTATCTATTATCTAGAACAGTCTACTATCTATTATCTAGAACAGTCTACTATCTACTATCTAGAACAGTCTACTATCTACTATCTAGAACAGTCGACTATCTAATATCTAGAATCTAGAACAGTCTACTATCTACTATCTAGAACAGTCTACTATCTACTATCTAGAACAGTCTACTATCTACTATCTAGAACAGTCTACTATCTACTATCTAGAACAGTCTACTATCTACTATCTAGAACAGTCTACTATCTACTATCTAGAACAGTCTACTAGTCCCTTTACTATTTAGAACAGTCTAGTATCTAGAAAAGTCTACTATCTACTATCTAGAAGACTCTACAATCTAGAACAGTCTACTATCTAGACCAGTCGACTATCTACTATCTGGAACAGTCTACTATCTAGAACAGGCTACTATCTACTATCTAGAACAGTCTACTATCTATAACAGTCTACTATCTATTATCTGGAACAGTCTACTATCTGCTATCTAGTACAGTCTAATATCTGCTATCTAGAACAGTCTCTACTATCCACTATCTAGAACAGTCTACTATCTAGAACAGTCCACTATCTACTATCTAGAACAGTCTACTATCTATTATCTAGAACAGTCTACTATCTAGAACAGTCTACTATCTACTATCTAGAACAGTCTACTATCTACTATCTAGAACAGTCTACTATCTACTATCTAGAACAGTCTACTATCTATTATCTAGAACAGTCTACTATCTAGAACAGTCTACTATCTACTATCTAGAACAGTCTACTATCTATTATCTAGAACAGTCTACTATCTACTATCTAGAACAGTCTACTATCTATTATCTAGAACAGTCTACTATCTGCTATCTAGAACAGTCTACTATCTGCGATCTAGAACAGTCTACTATCCACTATCTAGAACAGTCTACTATCTAGAACAGTCTACTATCTAGAACAGTCTACTATCTAGAACAGTCTACTCTCCACTATCTAGAACAGTCTACTATCTACTATCTAGAACAGTATAGTATCTAGAAAAGTCTACTATCTACTATCTAGAACAGTCTACTATATATTATCTAGAACAGTCTTCTATCTACTATCTGGAACAGTCTACTATCTAGAACAGTCTACTATCTGCGATGTAGAACAGTCTACTATCCACTATCTAGAACAGTCTACTATCTAGAACAATCTACTATCTAGAACAGTCTACTATCCACTATTAGAAACAGTCTACTAACTATTATCTGGAACAGTCTACTATCTAGAACAGTCTACTATCTACTATCTAGAAGAGTCGATTATCTATTATCTAGAACAGTCTACTATCTACTATCTGGAACAGTCCACTATCTGCTATCTAGAACAGTCTAATATCTAGAACAGTCTACTATCTACTATCTATAATCTAGAGCAGTCTACTATCTATTATGTAGAACAGTCTACTATCTGCTATCTAGAACAGTCTACTATCCACTATCTAGAACAGTCTACTATCTATAACAGTCTACTATCTAGAACAGTCTAATATCTAGAACAGTCTACTCTCCACTATCTAGAACAGTCTACTATCTACTATCTAGAACAGTATAGTATCTAGAAAAGTCTACAATCTACAATCTAGAACATACTACTATCTACTATCTGGAACAGTCTACTATCTACTACCTAGAACAGTCTACTATCTACTATCTAGAACAGTCTACCAACTATTATCTAGAACAGTCTACTATCTATTATCTGGAACAGTCTACTATCTAGAACAGTCTACTATCTACTATCTAGAACAGTCTACTATCTATTATCTAGAACAGTCTACTATCTACTATCTGGAACAGTCTAATATCTAGAACAGTCTACTATCTACTATCTAGAACATTCTACTATCTACTATCTATAACAGTCTACTATCTATTATCTAGAACAGTCTACTATCCACTCTCTAGAACAGTCTACTATTTGCTATCTAGAACAGTCTACTATCTGCGATCTAGAACAGTCTACTATCCACTATCTAGAACAGTCTACTATCTGTTATCTAGAACAGTCTACTATCCACTATCTAGAACAGTCTACTATCTGCTATCTAGAACAGTCTACTATCTATTATCTAGAACAGTCTACTATCTATTATCTAGAACAGTCTACTATCTACTATCTAGAACAGTCTACTATCTAATATCTAGAATCTAGAACAGTCTACTATCTACTATCTAGAACAGTCTACTATCTACTATCTAGAACAGTCTACTATCTACTATCTAGAACAGTCTACTATCTACTATCTAGAACAGTCTACTATCTACTATCTAGAACAGTCTACTATCCCTTTACTATCTAGAACAGTCTACTATCCACTATCTAGAACAGTCTACTATCTACTATCTAGAACAGTATAGTATCTAGAAAAGTCTACTATCTACTATCTAGAACATACTACTATCTACTATCTGGAACAGTCTACTATCTAGAACAGTCTACTATCTACTATCTAGAACAGTCTACTATCTATTATCTAGAACAGTCTACTATCTACTATCTGGAACAGTCTACTATCTAGAACAGTCTACTATCTGCGATGTAGAACAGTCTACTATCCACTATCTAGAACAGTCTACTATCTGTTATCTAGAACAGTCTACTATCCACTATCTAGAACAGTCTACTATCTATCTAGAACAGTCTACTATCTACTATCTAGAACAGTCTACTATCTACTCTCTAGAACAGTCTACTATCTACTCTCTAGAACAGTCTACTGTCTAGAACAGTCTACTATCTAATATCTAGAACAGTCTACTATCTATTATCTAGAACAGTCTACTATCTACTATCTGGAACAATCTACTATCTGCTATCTAGAACAGTCTAATATCTAGAACAGTCTACTATCTACTATCTAGAACATTCTACTATCTACTATCTATAACAGTCTACTATCTGTTATCTAGAACAGTCTACTATCTGCGATCTAGAACAGTCTACTATCCACTATCTAGAACAGTCTACTATCTATAACAGTCTACTATCTAGAACAGTCTAATATCTAGAACAGTCTACTCTCCACTATCTAGAACAGTCTACTATCTACTATCTAGAACAGTATAGTATCTAGAAAAGTCTACAATCTACAATCTAGAACATACTACTATCTACTATCTGGAACAGTCTACTATCTAGAACAGTCTACTATCTACTACCTAGAACAGTCTACTATCTACTATCTAGAACAGTCTACCAACTATTATCTAGAACAGTCTACTATCTATTATCTGGAACAGTCTACTATCTAGAACAGTCTACTATCTACTATCTAGAACAGTCTACTATCTATTATCTAGAACAGTCTACTATCTACTATCTGGAACAGTCTACTATCTGCTATCTAGAACAGTCTAATATCTAGAACAGTCTACTATCTACTATCTAGAACATTCTACTATCTACTATCTATAACAGTCTACTATCTGTTATCTAGAACAGTCTACTATCTGCTATCTAGAACAGTCTACTATCCACTATCTAGAACAGTCTACTATCTGTTATCTAGAACAGTCTACTATCCACTATCTAGAACAGTCTACTATCTGCTATCTAGAACAGTCTACTATCTATTATCTAGAACAGTCTACTATCTATTATCTAGAACAGTCTACTATCTATTATCTAGAACAGTCTACTATCTACTATCTAGAACAGTCTACTATCTAATATCTAGAATCTAGAACAGTCTACTATCTACTATCTAGAACAGTCTACTATCTACTATCTAGAACAGTCTACTATCTACTATCTAGAACAGTCTACTATCTACTATCTAGAACAGTCTACTATCTACTATCTAGAACAGTCTACTATCTACTATCTAGAACAGTCTACTAGTCCCTTTACTATTTAGAACAGTCTAGTATCTAGAAAAGTCTACTATCTACTATCTAGAAGACTCTACAATCTAGAACAGTCTACTATCTAGACCAGTCGACTATCTACTATCTGGAACAGTCTACTATCTAGAACAGGCTACTATCTACTATCTAGAACAGTCTACTATCTATAACAGTCTACTATCTATTATCTGGAACAGTCTACTATCTGCTATCTAGTACAGTCTAATATCTGCTATCTAGAACAGTCTCTACTATCCACTATCTAGAACAGTCTACTATCTAGAACAGTCCACTATCTACTATCTAGAACAGTCTACTATCTATTATCTAGAACAGTCTACTATCTAGAACAGTCTACTATCTACTATCTAGAACAGTCTACTATCTACTATCTAGAACAGTCTACTATCTACTATCTAGAACAGTCTACTATCTATTATCTAGAACAGTCTACTATCTAGAACAGTCTACTATCTACTATCTAGAACAGTCTACTATCTATTATCTAGAACAGTCTACTATCTACTATCTAGAACAGTCTACTATCTATTATCTAGAACAGTCTACTATCTGCTATCTAGAACAGTCTACTATCTGCGATCTAGAACAGTCTACTATCCACTATCTAGAACAGTCTACTATCTAGAACAGTCTACTATCTAGAACAGTCTACTATCTAGAACAGTCTACTCTCCACTATCTAGAACAGTCTACTATCTACTATCTAGAACAGTATAGTATCTAGAAAAGTCTACTATCTACTATCTAGAACAGTCTACTATATATTATCTAGAACAGTCTTCTATCTACTATCTGGAACAGTCTACTATCTAGAACAGTCTACTATCTGCGATGTAGAACAGTCTACTATCCACTATCTAGAACAGTCTACTATCTAGAACAATCTACTATCTAGAACAGTCTACTATCCACTATTAGAAACAGTCTACTAACTATTATCTGGAACAGTCTACTATCTAGAACAGTCTACTATCTACTATCTAGAAGAGTCTTATCTATTATCTAGAACAGTCTACTATCTACTATCTGGAACAGTCCACTATCTGCTATCTAGAACAGTCTAATATCTAGAACAGTCTACTATCTACTATCTATAATCTAGAGCAGTCTACTATCTATTATGTAGAACAGTCTACTATCTGCTATCTAGAACAGTCTACTATCCACTATCTAGAACAGTCTACTATCTATAACAGTCTACTATCTAGAACAGTCTAATATCTAGAACAGTCTACTCTCCACTATCTAGAACAGTCTACTATCTACTATCTAGAACAGTATAGTATCTAGAAAAGTCTACAATCTACAATCTAGAACATACTACTATCTACTATCTGGAACAGTCTACTATCTACTACCTAGAACAGTCTACTATCTACTATCTAGAACAGTCTACCAACTATTATCTAGAACAGTCTACTATCTATTATCTGGAACAGTCTACTATCTAGAACAGTCTACTATCTACTATCTAGAACAGTCTACTATCTATTATCTAGAACAGTCTACTATCTACTATCTGGAACAGTCTAATATCTAGAACAGTCTACTATCTACTATCTAGAACATTCTACTATCTACTATCTATAACAGTCTACTATCTATTATCTAGAACAGTCTACTATCCACTCTCTAGAACAGTCTACTATTTGCTATCTAGAACAGTCTACTATCTGATCTAGAACAGTCTACTATCCACTATCTAGAACAGTCTACTATCTGTTATCTAGAACAGTCTACTATCCACTATCTAGAACAGTCTACTATCTGCTATCTAGAACAGTCTACTATCTATTATCTAGAACAGTCTACTATCTATTATCTAGAACAGTCTACTATCTACTATCTAGAACAGTCTACTATCTAATATCTAGAATCTAGAACAGTCTACTATCTACTATCTAGAACAGTCTACTATCTACTATCTAGAACAGTCTACTATCTACTATCTAGAACAGTCTACTATCTACTATCTAGAACAGTCTACTATCTACTATCTAGAACAGTCTACTATCTGCTATCTAGAACAGTCTACTATCTATTATCTAGAACAGTCTAATATCTGCTATCTAGAACAGTCTCTACTATCCACTATCTAGAACAGTCTACTATCTAGAACAGTCCACTATCCACTATCTAGAACATTATACTATCTGCTATCTAGAACAGTCTACTATCCACTATCTAGAACAGTCTACTATCTAGAACAGTCTACTATCTACTATCTATAAATCTAGAACAGTCTGCTATCTACTATCTATTATCTAGAACAGTCTACTATCTGCTATCTAGAACAGTCTCTACTATCCACTATCTAGAACAGTCTACTATCTAGAACAGTCCACTATCCACTATCTAGAACATTATACTATCTGCTATCTAGAACAGTCTACTATCCACTATCTAGAACAGTCTACTATCTAGAACAGTCTACTATATACTATCTACTATCTATTATCTAGAACAGTCTACTATCTGCTATCTAGTACAGTCTCTACTATCTACTATCTAGAACAGTCTACTATCTAGAACAGTCTACTATCCACTATCTAGAACAGTCTACTATCCACTATCTAGAACAGTCTACTATCCACTATCTAGAACAGTCTACTATCCGCTATCTAGAACAGTCTACTATCCACTATCTAGAACATTATACTATCTGCTATCTAGAACATTCTACTATCTATTATCTAGAACACTCTACTATCTACTATCTAGAACAGTCTACTATCTATCATCTAGAACAGTCGACTATCTACTATCTAGAACAGTCTACTATCTGCTATCTAGAACAGTCTACTATCTACTATCTAGAACAGTCTACTATCTATTATGTAGAACAGTCTACTATCTATTATCTTGAACAGTCTACTATCTGCTATCTAGAACAGTCTACTATCTACTATATATTATCTAGAACAGTCTACTATCCACTATCTAGAACAGTCTACTATCTAGAACAGTCTACTATCTAGAACAGTCTACTATCCACCATTAGGAACAGTCTACTATCTACTATATAGAACAGTCTACTATCTATTATCTAGAACAGTCTACTATCCACTATCTAGAACAGTCTACTATCCACTATCTAGAACAGTCTACTATGTGCTATCTTGAACAGTCTACTATCTACTATCTAGAACAGTCTACTATCTATCATCTAGAACAGTCTACTATCTACTATCTATTATCTAGAACAGTCTACTATCTGCTATCTAGAACAGTCTACTATCTGCTATCTAGAACAGTCTACTATCTGCTATCTAGAACAGTCTACTATCCACTATCTAGAACAGTCTACTATCTAGAACAGTCTACTATCTGAAACAGTCTACTATCTAGAACAGTCTACTATCCACTATCTAGAACAGTCTACTATCCGCTATCTAGAACAGTCTACTATCCACTATCTAGAACAGTCTACTATCCACTATCTAGAACATTATACTATCTGCTATCTAGAACATTCTACTATCTATTATCTAGAACACTCTACTATCTACTATCTAGAACAGTCTACTATCTATCATCTAGAACAGTCGACTATCTACTATCTAGAACAGTCTACTATCTGCTATCTAGAACAGTCTACTATCTACTATCTAGAACAGTCTACTATCTATTATGTAGAACAGTCTACTATCTATTATCTTGAACAGTCTACTATCTGCTATCTAGAACAGTCTACTATCTACTATATATTATCTAGAACAGTCTACTATCCACTATCTAGAACAGTCTACTATCTAGAACAGTCTACTATCTAGAACAGTCTACTATCCACCATTAGGAACAGTCTACTATCTACTATATAGAACAGTCTACTATCTATTATCTAGAACAGTCTACTATCCACTATCTAGAACAGTCTACTATCCACTATCTAGAACAGTCTACTATCTGCTATCTAGAACAGTCTACTATCCACTATCTAGAACATTCTACTATCCACTTTCTAGAACAGTCTACTATGTGCTATCTTGAACAGTCTACTATCTACTATCTAGAACAGTCTACTATCTATCATCTAGAACAGTCTACTATCTACTATCTATTATCTAGAACAGTCTACTATCCACTATCTAGAACAGTCTACTATCCACTATCTAGAACAGTCTACTATCTGCTATCTAGAACAGTCTACTATCCACTATCTAGAACATTCTACTATCCACTTTCTAGAACAGTCTACTATGTGCTATCTTGAACAGTCTACTATCTACTATCTAGAACAGTCTACTATCTACTATCTAGAACAGTCTACTATCTACTATCTAGAACAGTCTACTATCTACTATATAGAACAGTCTACTATCTACTATCTAGTTCAGTCTACTATCTACTATCTAGAACAGTCTACTATGTATTCTCTAGAACAGTCTACTATCTACTATCTAGAACAGTCTACTATCTACTATCTAGAACAGTCTACTATCTACTATCTAGAACAGTCTACTATCTATTATCTAGAACAGTCTACTATCTACTATCTAGAACAGTCTACTATGTATTCTCTAGAACAGTCTACTATCTACTATCTAGAACAGTCTACTATCTACTATCTAGAACAGTCTACTATCTACTATCTAGAACAGTCTACTATCTACTATCTAGAACAGTCTACTATCTACTATCTAGAACAGTCTACTATCTACTATCTAGAACAGTCTACTATCTACTATCTAGAACAGTCTGGTCAGCTTGTTGATGAACAGAATGCTTTCAGAAAACCAGAGTGTTTGATGTGATGTTTGTTGTTATGTAACTGTAAACACATGTATGCAACCAATAAAATGTTATTTTACTTCATGTTGTTGTACAGACGACTAATGACCTTTTACACTCTGTCTGCTGACTGCCGTGTATACAAGAAGGATGTATTCTTCTATAAAAGCAGAGACCCGACTATGTTTGTTAAGCATTCAACTCTGGACTCTTGGTGATGGTTGATTGCTTAATTTATGCAAATCTTATAAAATTGTTGTTTGAAAGAATCTGCAGTCTCTCTCTTCCTGTAGAATTGCTACCACAGGAAAGTGGGTTAGAGGTGTTAATGCATAATGCATAAGCAGTCTTAATGAGAACATTCTGAAAGTTCTATGGTAGTTAATTCACCAGTAGGAAGTTAGCTACATTAAACTAGTTCTATGGTAGTTAATTCAACAGTAGGAAGTTAGCTACATTAAACTAGTTCTATGGTAGTTAATTCAACAGTAGGAAGTTAGCTACATTAAACTAGTCCTATGGTAGTTAATTCACCAGTAGGAAGTTAGCTACATTAAACTAGTTCTATGGTAGTTAATTCACCAGTAGGAATTTAGTTACATTAAACTAGTTCTATGGTAGTTAATTCACCAGTAGGAAGTTAGCTACATTAAACTAGTTCTATGGTAGTTAATTCAACAGTAGGAAGCTAGCTACATTAAACTAGTTCTATGGTAGTTAATTCAACAGTAGGAAGTTAGCTACATTAATTGGTAGTTAATTCACCAGTAGGATGTTAGCTACATTAAACTAGTCCTATGGTAGTTAATTCAACAGTAGGAAGTTAGCTACATTAAACTAGTCCTATGGTAGTTAATTCACCAGTAGGAAGTTAGCTACATTAAACTAGTTCTATGGTAGTTAATTCACCAGTAGGAATTTAGTTACATTAAACTAGTTCTATGGTAGTTAATTCACCAGTAGGAAGTTAGCTACATTAAACTAGTTCTATGGTAGTTAATTCAACAGTAGGAAGCTAGCTACATTAAACTAGTTCTATGGTAGTTAATTCAACAGTAGGAAGTTAGCTACATTAATTGGTAGTTAATTCACCAGTAGGATGTTAGCTACATTAAACTAGTCCTATGGTAGTTAATTCAACAGTAGGAAGTTAGCTACATTAAACTAGTTCTATGGTAGTTAATTCAACAGTAGGAATTTAGCTACATTAAACTAGTCCTATGGTAGTTAATTCAACAGTAGGAAGTTAGCTACATTAAACTAGTTCTATGGTAGTTAATTCAACAGTAGGAAGTTAGCTACATTAAATTAATTGATGCAGTTACCAAAACAGCTGTATTGTTTAATTGGTAGAAGGTTTTTCTGTTCTAATTTTAGATTTGAATAGCAGAGTAGACTAATAATGTGCTCTATGTTTTTGTCAAAGCTACAGGGAAAGTGGTCAAAATAGCTGATAGCTGATTCGTATCAAAATCACATTGTTTAGAGTGAATAGACTGTTGGAAGTCAGATTTAAAATGGGAGATTTAAATAAAAGGAGATTTAGAATAGATATCCCGTTAAAGAGGAAGAGGATATCTAGGATAGCCTGAGTAAAAGGCAGTTTACTTTGGGCACCTCAGTCATCCAAACACTGAGAGGTTTTCTAGGAGGACAAAAAGCTTAATAGTTTAAAAACAATTCCAGACCTACACACATTCAACACGTTTCACAAGTGTCATTAATGATCAGACAGCTGTCATCTTCTAAATGTCAGAGTGCCTTTCAACAAGGAGCTGCACATGTAACAGCATTAACTTATAGTCTAGCCAAGGCAATGGGCCACATGTAACAGCATTAACTTATAGTCTAGCCAAGGCAATGGGCCACATGTAACAGCATTAACTTATAGTCTAGCCAAGGCAATGGGCCACATGTAACAGCATTAACTTATAGTCTAGCCAAGGCAATGGGCCACATGTAACAGCATTAACTTATAGTCTAGCCGAGGCAATGGGCCACATGTAACAGCATTAACTTATAGTCTAGCCAAGGCAATGGGCCAAGACATTCCTACCTCTCTCATGTGATTTCTTCAGACTTGGTAATGATGCTAAATCAGATCTAAAAGAAAATGAAATAAGAAATACATGAATGTAATTGAGTGTTAATATGGTCTCTGTATAAAACGTGTCCAGATACAAGACAGTGTTAGACCTGCTACCTTGTCTCCATAGAACACACATAGAACCTCAGCTCTCCACAGGACAGGTCATTCCAGCCCTGCCCACCTGTTGTCAAGACAAATCACACTTCAGTTATTTCAATGTGCTCAGAGAGAGAGAGTGTGTGTGTGTGTGTGTGTGTGTGTGTGTGTGTGTGTGTGTGTGTGTGTGTGTGTGTGTGTGTGTGTGTGTGTGTGTGTGTGTGTGTGTGTGTGTGTGTGTGTGTGTGTGTGTGTGTGTGTGTGTGTGTGTGTGTGTGTGTGTGTGTGCGTGCGTGCGCGTGCGCGTGCGCGTGCGTGTGTGTGTGTGTGTGTGTGTACCTCCAGTGTGTAGCTCCATACAGTTCTCCCCCTGTCCAGAGTTACTGGGCTCATCCTCCTCCCAGTAGAAACTGTCAACAGCTGAGCCGTCACTCCACAGCCACATCCCCTCCTTATCACAGAAACACATTGATTGATGGATTGAAACCACTTCATTGTTTTTAAACAGAAAGTATGTTGAGCTTTTGCCTCTGTAAACTGTAGACATTTGACAGACTGGTTGACAGACTGACTGACTGACTGATGAATTATTGACCCCATGTACATGAGCTGCATCGTAGCCTCCTATCCAGACCGGCTGGTCTGTGTGTCTCCTGACCAGATCCTGGACAAACACCTGTTGACCAGGGCTGTGAACCGACACCAGGTTCCCTCTGTGCTGGGAGCAGTATAACTAGAGGGACAGTCAGAGAACATTGTGTTAGCCCGCTGAGCTAAAGCCCTGGCAGTACCTCAGGGAGCGAAGATCAATGCAGACACCTCCTTTGACCGCATTTCCTTTCAGTTCTCTGCTGCCAATGACTGACACAAATTGCACACAAAAAAAACTTTAATCAGCAGCTATCTGATCAGCTTACCGATCACTGTCGCTGTACATAGCCCATCTATAAACAGCCCATCCAACTACCTACCTACCTCATCCCCATATCCTCATCCTCATCACCTGAAACCCCACCTCTTTAAGGAATACCTAGGATAGGATAAGTAATCCTTCTCACCCCCCCCCCTTTAAGATTTAGATGCACTATTGTAAAGTGACTGTTCTACTGGATGTCATAAGGTGAATGCACCAATTTGTAAGTCGCTCTGGATAAGAGCGTCTGCTAAACGACTTAAATGTAAATGTAAATATTGTTTTTATTAACTTTTTGCTCTTTTGCACACCAGTATTTCTACTTTTACGTCATAATCTCCACATCTATCTCTCCAGTGTTTATTTGCTAAATTGTAATTACTTTGCTACTATGGCCTATTTATTTATTTGCCTCCTTACTCCATTTTTCTATTGTGTTATTGACAGTACATGTGTTTATCCCATGTTTAACTGTGTTGTTGATCTGCTTTGTTTTAACTTGGCCAGGTGGCAGTTGTAACTGTCCTTCCTGGTTAA